>NW_010419310.1:6285-63413 GCF_000710305.1 Buceros rhinoceros silvestris
CTTCGTACTCGATGCAGAGGCACTATGGCTATTTGGATAACTCAGCCTGGTCTTAAACTCCCTAAAACCTGTTAACCTGCCCCAGCCTCCTAACTTCTTCCCGAGCAGTTGTTGGGGTGCTTCATGCATTCCTGGATGAACAGAACAAGTTGCTCTAACTCAAGTTCTCTACAGCTTTCAATTAAAAACAGGATGTCATGGTCATGTGAAAATCTATCCAGATGCTAGAAAAACCCTGATCTTCATACTGGCCTCCTCAAAACCTGAACCTTCCTGCTTTGATCTCCTAGGCTTTCAAGAACTGGTTTGTTTCTGATTACTTTTAATTGTACATCAGCTGGCAAATATTTTCTCATCTGCCTGTTCAAAGTGGTTACTGTCTTCTCTCCATGATGTATCTGTAAGCCACTAAAGAGCAGATCACTGTTAGCATGGAAATAGCCAAAGGCCACCTGGGAAAGCAGGAGCTTGCCTTCATGGCTGGCTGGAGACACTAACTAATACCTGTGGTACTTGTGTTCTCCAAGAAAGCAACATGAAAGATAGTCTGGTGCATGTCATGAATGACATGAGAGAAGGAGGCATCCTAAATAAATTTATTTTAATATTCTTTTCAGTTGTCTGAAGTTGCTGGGAAAGCAGATGGGTAATGATAGTCCTGGGGACAGACTTCCTGATTTTTCAATATGATATTTTTTCACTGAAAGGGTTTAATATAGCATAGAAAATGTTAGTTAATTACAACTTGTTGTTAGTACCCAGTGAGATGGACCTAGTCTCTTAAATTAGCCAGCTAAAGTAGGTGCCTAAAACTGATGGTGTGAATATCCAGTGGAAAGGGCAGTTACGAGTGGTAGATGCACTTCCTATGTGGAAAGGGCAGGGCAATGGCAAAGCTGGTGAAAGAAGAGTCTGTTCTGAGCACTCCCCCACAGTCAGAGGGTGACTGACTGGTAGGGAAGTGCCCAAGCCCCATTGCCTCCTCCTCCTTGCACTGCTGAGGGGGAGAAAAGCACTTGCTGCCTGTCTTGGGCTAACCCTTCCTCTGGCCCTGTCAGCAGCATCACAAAAAGTGCTCTGCACCATGTACATGACAGTGGGAAGGAAAGGAAATGCCAGGCAGCAAGCAGTGGCTTGTAGAAGCCCCCACGACCCTTCAAGTTGTCTTGAAGTAACTGTGAGAGGTAAGAAAAGTGCTTCTGAACTTGATCTCTTCTTCCTTGTGGGTGGATCAGGAACAATACCATGCTGAACGCTGTGTGTCAGGAATGCAGTCATGGTGATGTTTTCGTAGGATTTGTGTGGAAGTAGAAGCATTCCTTTCCCTGACCGGCTGGCTGAAGCTGAACAGATAAATGTCTGTCAGTGTGATGGACTGAGCTCTGAAGCGCCACTGGATGAGGGCATGGCTTCTCCTTTTCTCTGCATACCTCTACCAAGACATGCAACGGCCTCTGCCTTTTAAATACTCTGGTCTAGGGCTGAGTGACCTGGGGTAAGTGGGTGTGACATACATAGGAATTGCAGGACGGGGTCTTATTGTTCCTACTTTTGGCCCAGAGTACTACTTCGGGCTGACAAATCATTGCAAAAATAAATTGACAGCCAGCGAGGCCTCAGATCTCTTTCCTTTGGGTTTACCCTACCCGCCTGCCAGAATTTTCCAGCCTGATTATACCATGGTCACTGTACTTAAACCCTAGCCCCTGCTGCTGTGGCCACCTCTGTTCTGGAGCTGGAACTCCTTGGTCTGTATGAGTGTGGAAAATCCGTTCTTCACTGCCCCATCTGCTGCCTGCCAACACCAGCCTCTCCTCCTGGCTTTTTCTCTGCCTTGTTCCCATGGTGACAGAGGTCTTGGGTTTCAGGGCTTGAACCTGTCCTGTGCTACGGGAGATGAAGCTGGAGTGAGAGCGTATTCATGGTCTTCGTCCCCGTGCTCAGTGCCAGCGGGTCCTGTCCGTTCCTGAGGAGGAGGAGCACCCTGAGCATCCATCTCCTTCGCCAGCGTGGGATGGTGTGACAATGCCACACCTTTAACTTAGTTTTGCTCAGCTGTTTGCATTTATATATAGGTGTTTTTCCAATTCCCTGTATTTTATAGGTTACATCGAACAGTTTGAAGAGAATGACAGGTTTGGGTTTATTTTAAGGTTTCGCCTTTCTTCTTTTTGGGTTAAGCTATAAAACTTTATGCCAGAATTCCCAGCCTTTAGAAACCGCATGGGTTATTAGCACCCTTTGCCCCTCACTGCCCCTCAGGCATTTTCCTCTGGAGCAGAATAGTTGCCAGTTGTGTTTCTGAAGGTATTAAAGCACAACTGGGACTGGGACACAGCCCAGCAGCGTGTAAACAAGGGACCTTCCTGACCATGCATGAAAACCATCAATTCACCAGAGCGGTGGCTTGCTTGCCACATAAAACACACTTGCTGATGGTCCTAGAAAATATTGCCCCAGGGCTTGTTAATGGGACATCTACACTTGTCTACACACTACATCTACACGGGTGACACCGTCCAATTTTCATTCATTTGCTTACCTGCCTGTGGAAGCACAAACTAGAAATGTCAGAGTTTTTCCTCCAGGGTTGTCACTCTCAGTCCTTCTCCAGGGGATGCCTTTCTGATTCAGTGGTTAGGTCAATTAATGCTCATATCGCCACTAATTGCATCGCTACAACAGTTACAAGAAAAATCAAACGGGACATAGCAACAATTATTCTAGGAGCTCTGTGTGACCAGGACAATTTGGAATATCGCATCTGATTCAGCTGCCTACTAGTCCTTCTGTTTACGAATCCTGCAGACTGCACAATTTTGCTCAGAAGGAAGGTCATTTCGGCGACCGCATCTTGCACATAGTGGCACGACATTTTCATAAATGTTGAACCTAGAGAAATCACATTCATTAGCAGGGCAGTCAGCCCCAAGTAACAATAAGGAAGGATTTACATGTCAGAATGAGCAAAATGGGAAGCATAGAAAGAGAGGCTCTGACTAATTCTGCTGCCATCCTGGTTATTAGCTGTATTAAGACTGCAATCATTAAATCATCGGGCTTCTCCTTCCTATTAGCTCGGAGTGCACTGGGCCTCATTAGCGCCCGTGTCCAATAGGTAATTGAGCTGTTTTCTTGCACGGCTTCTCCTTCCTATTAGCTCGGAGTGAACTGGGCCTCATTAGCGCCCATGTCCAATAGGTAATTGAGCTGTTTTCTTGCACCCAATCATGCTACATGGAAAAAAAACCAAAGGAGAATTATGAAGGCCGGATGAGTGCTCAGCATGTGAGATTTTTATTTTTATAGAAAGGAATAATAGCTTGAGTTTTATTTTCCAGTTCAATGCTCAGGGGCAATGTATAGAAATACAGAATGAACATCAACAAAATAGTGCAGGGAGCGGAACACTCTGGCTATGGGTAATCTGTCTTTTTTTTAATGGGGAAACATCAGGACAGTCTAGTGAAAACTGGATTTCTGATAACTCCCAGTTAAGACATGCTAGCACCCATTGGTGAACAGTAGCCAAGGGCCTAGGACAGCTTCTCTCCAGTGCAAGTGATTTCTCTTGAGGTATCAGTGTAGTCTGAGATAAACAGGCCGATTATCCTAAGATAAAGTATGAAAAATGGAATTGAATATTTTCTTTATTTTTAAAAGTGGTATCACGGGCCCGAAATAAAGAAACTGGTGATAGAAAAGAAAATAAAATAATCAAGGTGTTTCTTCTCCTAAAGATCAGGCAATCTTGACTTGCAGTGCTGTAAAGCGAGGAGTTGTCATCTACAAGGCAAAGTTTTATGATGATCTGACTGAAGACAAATGTGTCTGGGGACAAACAGATGTGCAAGAAAATAAAGCAGAGATAAATGTCTTCAGACTTTCCTATTAAGAAAATCTTTTCTAAAATACAGAGAAAGCTGTAGGGACTTCCAGAATGTTAAACTATTTGTAATCTCACCTTTGAATTGCCCGCTGGAAGATTTTTAGTAAATTTATAAAGCTGTTTCTCTCTCTCCTGTACACCCCCTGCCCCCCGGGTGCACAGCACGCTCTTTGCTATTCGTGAAAGTACCCCAGACCTATTTCCCAACTCCTTTTCCAGAGAAGTAAATGTACCAACAATGGGAGGTTATTTATCACAACTGTCATACCTGGACCCCACTGGGAAAATGAGATACCTTCAGCGAATTACAAACCTGCAAATGTAAGCCACAGGTAAGGTTTTGCTGAACAAGTCTAATAACCTGCAGCCATCGGCCGTGAGTTCCAAACGCCAAGATCATTAGCACAAAGGCAGGTGTTTGGGCATTTCACTTCATTAAACTAAAATGATCACAGTCATTTTGCTAATATTACAATGCACAAATGCAGACCATCTCAGATGGTCATTTTGATGAGAGAACATTTTTTAAGAGTTAGAAATAAACTTCATCAGTCTAACTGTTCATTATTAAGATGACGATATTCCTGTAGTAAAATATCCGGATGGTCATCAGCTCAGTAAGGTATGAATTATTGGTCTACTTCAGCATCTCTTACTCTCATAGCAGAACTTCGGTGAAAATGTTCCCCTGGGCTGTGGTTTACATTCCCAAACCATGGGCAAGGGAGCCCTGCGGATCCTTGGAGCCCACTCTCTATGGTAGCCCAAACTGTGCTCCTGGTGGTCGTGACAGAAGTAGACAGCCAAGACAACTCTTGGAAGGTGAGTCAGGAAATGAAATGGTTCTAGAACATTTGGCTCTCCTAAATTTTGGGTTGGCCATCCCTCTCCTTCCCACTGCTGGTGATGCTCCAGACTGCAGGATTCTTGCTGCCCTGTATAGCCTGTGAAGAGGTCAGGACACATTGTATTAATTTTTTTTTTTAACTTGCATTGTTTCTTTTTATTTTAAACTGGAAAAATATGTTTATATTCTATTTTTGAAAATTCTGGATTAAATTGTGCAAATGGCTCTGCAGACGTGACAAAAGACCTACAGGGTAATGCAGTAAAGCTCAGTATTAACAAAATTACCACAAATTGTGCTAAGAGCATCATAACTTCAACTAATGTAAGAATCAGTGAAGGATTTCTGAAAAGCAGTACATACATTTAACGCTTATCTGGAAAATGAAATATCCTGAATATATAAGGAAACCAACGAACTTCTGGCGTTCTCGCATACTTTTTCCTTGACGTGACTTCGTTGTGAGTTACAAATAGAGAAAGTCTTTGTATGCCAAAGGGAAGTCTGCTTTTAAAATACAAGTGAATAAAATAAATGTTAGCGTAGTGTGAACGCCCATGGAACTGTCTTTTTTTCCTAACTTTTTTTTAAGGCTTTGGTGTAAGTTTCTGTTTAACAGAACTCTGAAGCTCAGGTAGGTGCAGTGTTAGCCCCTTTACTGGTAAAAACGGAAAAAGAATCTGCTATGGCAATGTGAATCTAGAAGCACAGGAGTGGATTAATGGATGTTTTCAAGGCTTACGTTAGCATAAACAGGACTGGAATTTTCCTCCTCACTTATACTGACAAGTGAAATCCAAGTCCAGCGAGTCCTTTACTTACGCCTCTCTTATATCTTGAAAGTTCCTGATTTGTGTGGAGTCATAAAGAGTGGATAGGTCATTATTTAATAATTTCATGCATAATATTAAGAAAAAGGAAAAAAAACTAGTGCTTTGTGGCAGTGACTTTATGGTAGCTCTCCTGTGTCCCCGTGTTCATTAACACAGAGAATGCTCTGCGTGGGTTGTGTAAACTTGTAGAAGCATTTTGGTTCAACCAGCTCTGAGAAGAGAAAAATCCAAATAATTAAAATCAAGTTGGGGGGGGGGTGGGTGGGTTTGAAACTACGCTACTGGGTTCAAAAAACCTATTCTAAATGTTTTATTGTGCCTGAGTTAAAGATTGATTAGTACTCTTTCAATTTAAGAACTGTTCAGTTCATTACACACGTGAGTTGACAGTGTAGACTTCTAGTTTGAGCTCATTAGTAGCACTAAAGGAAGATAAATGATAGGAAAAAATTTGAATTTATTAGTCACAAGCTAAGAAAAGAATTGTTCCACAAAATGTACTGAGAATAGGAAATATTGAAATATTTCCTATTGAAATAGGAATTCGTAAAGCACAGTAGAGAAGTAAGTTGAAATTCACTGTTTCCGTTCCACCTTTGCATGGAAGGAAAAACCTCCATCTCTGCTTATCAGCTCAGGGTTCCCTACAGCAGCGAAAAGGCCAGTTCTCCCTGAGAAGAAGATATTTTCCACCATCTAGTGAGGGCCACGTTGGAGATGCAGCGCAGATAAAACAAGTCTTCTCATTGCCCTCAGCATATCTGGGCTAAGACCCCACGCTGGCTGCTGGGCGCCATCGACCCAGGCATGCAGAATTCCAAAAGTAATCAAACTCCTCCAGAGCCCTGCTGCCTGGGGATAACTCTCCAGCTTCTTTCCTGCCCTGCAGTACGTGTGCACTTTGTGTTAGCAATTCAAACAGGAACAGCTGTGACTTTAGAGGCAAGCGCTGGCGTGTAAGAGCAGAGGATATGTATTGCCTTCAATGTCAGTACGCAGCGTTTTTTGAAGGAGGGGGTTTTGGTGCTGTTATGTGTGCATGTGAACGGCCCTGAAATTCTAGAATTTTATTCTTTAGAGAAATTTATTATTGTTATGGGCAAAATAGATCTAAATATCTTAGATTTTTATCTGTTTTTATTGAGAGGCCAGATATGGACTATACACTGAACCACTTAATAGTCACTTTTAATGCCCTAAACAGGCATTTCCTTCAGCACTGCTAAGTTTCATCTTTTCAAACCATGACGCATCCTTCAGCAGCAGGATCAGGCCCTGCTGGCATATTGTCAGCTGTGAATTTAACGCAGTGTTGAAGCATTTGTGATAAATTAATTTCAACTTTGCCTCCTGAAGGGGTCTCACCTTGCATCCTCTGTACACTGAACAGTTTCACTGCAAACCGTGTCACGAGTGAGGTATAAACCACAGCAGATCAGGTATTTGGATTACAAGATAAATCTTTTTGGCTTGTGTTTATTAATACTGTTTAACTGTAGTGACGAGGAAAAGGGACACTGATAATTGCAAATTGAAGGTTCTCTGTTTCAAAGAGGCATTTCTACCAGATAGGCTGGTAGAAAAATATTCATCAATCAGTTAGGACTGTCCCAGGGGTTTATTAAGTTTTACATAAGCTGTTATTTTTGTCTAATTATATTATGAATAAACAGCTGCAATGAACAGTGAGATTCACTCTTCTGAATAAGCACATAACTACATTCTTCACCATTTTCTGGTTTTTGACAGCTCAGTAGTTAAACTAGATGAACATGGAGTATAGTACAGGAAAAAGGATTAGAAAGAAATTGGTAATGTAGCACATTTTTTCCACTTCCTTCTGCAACACTTAGTTAAAAGCAATCAGTTCTAAACCCCTCTGTCCGTGTACTAGTTAATCAATACGAATGTTCAGCGTGCTCCGAGATATTCTAACACCTGCCAAAGCGAACTCATCAGCCATTGTTCACATCTCACATGGATCTGAAAACCACAACGGCAAACCTTTCCCATCTCTGGGGGATTCAATCCGGGGCGGGGGGAAGGAGTGTGATCCTGGTTACTGGAAATGAGAGGGGAAAAAGGATCCAATTCCCAGATGATCCAATTATTATTAGAAAACCAATGTAAAAAAACCTAGAGCTGGGAGAGTGAGGAATATAATCATGATTATCTCCCTGTTGTGAGGCAGTGTGAAAACCTGCCAAACCCACCTTTGCTTGGTTACCCCGGAGGTGTGAGAGGGAGGGAGAAGTAAATGTAAATGATGCATCGGAGAGGCGCTGCGATAGAGCGCAGCAAGGGAACCAATTTCCTCTCACGCTGGGAAAAAGAAACCTTTTCAAGTCTTGTGATATTATTAACAAACAATGAAACTCTAGTAAAGATCTTGGGGCCACGTGTTGCTATTACTGCTCTTTGGTAAAGCAGAATATAGCTACATTTGCTGTGGGGTTGACAAAAGATCCCTGGCTTGCCTATACCATTCCCCCTTGCCATTATATACCAGGTTTAATATCTCTTCTCCTTAATCTCTCTTTATGATGTCTCCCATATATTATCTCCTTATAACATCTATCTTTAACATTTCTTCTCTGTTATAATAAATGTATTAGTTGGCAGGTTTAGTATCTCATCCCATTCAAATCACATTACGCTCAGGCACGACAAACAAGTCTGAGGAGTGTTTTCTTGAGGTTTGAAAAACCAGCCATCTGAAATCAGTGCAACTCTCTAGGTCAAACTGGAACTCAAATGTACGGTTTCTGACATTTTCCCTTCAGAAAGGGAAGTAGGGGGTACTGCCTTGACACCGTCAATCTGAATTAACATGCTATATAATATGTTCTATACATGAATTAATGAATTATATATGAATGTATTAACTTGTACACATGACTTTTTACCTTGATTTATTACTGCTAATGAAACTGGGGCTTGTGCTCTGACTGCACAGCCAGGTAGGTACAAGCATCCCCAGACACTACCCAGGACCCTTCTCTGGGCTCTCTTGGGATGCATGTAGCCCCCATCACTGTGGGGGCTCCTCTGGGAGACCACTGCTCCTATCTTGGTGCCCTCTGTGAAGAGGACACTTGTTTACTGCAAACAAAAGGGATTCTGTATTTAACCTGCATTTCCTTCATGAAGCAGAACAAGAAGCAAAGCACTTATCAGGCTGTTCCTCACTGCTGGTTTGGCCATTTGCCCCATAGTGATACTCGTGCCAGCAGGCAGAGCTGGGCTTGGGTGATGCAGGGACACCGCTGCCACACTGTGTGTGGCCCCAGCCACATCCACCTCCTTTTGCTGGGTGGCCCAAAGTTATTTCTTAAGCTCTACCAACATCTATCTGAAAAAAATTAAGGGCCCCTCTTCCTAAACTGCCTCCTGAGACCAGAACTGGCAGGTTTTGTGCTGAACTGCTGGGGCTGTAGCAGCACTGCCCTTGGCTTGCCCTGCTGAATGCGACACCTCTGTGCCTGGGGGGAATATTGCTGGATGTTGTGAAACGGATGGCTAAATGAGAAATACCTGGGTCTGCCCGCTCCTTGGGAGGGTATGAGTCCAGGAGAGTTTGGATTATGAAAGCCACTGATAGTATGAAAAACCTTACCCAGGCAGCATACTTGTTCTTGGCTGTACGCCAGGCAGGCAATGGAGTGCTCTAAGAGCTGAGATCCCAATAATGAGTTCTTCATCAGCCTGTGAGGTGCTAATCCCGACCCTTTAGAAGGTTTTTTTCATTATTAATATATCTGTATCTATATATGCATCTGTGAATGTGTGTATCTGTCTGTTTAATTCTTTCTCACCACAGCCAACTCCAGCAAGAACAGAATCAGGCCAGCACAGTAGCTGAATCCGGGTAGCTGGTTACAGTGACCTCATGGTCATGCTTGATGTGCAGCATCTCTTCTTGTAAATAGGTCTGCTCCAGTGTTTAGAGTTCCTTTTTGTTCAAGCCTTGGAAAAAAATTATGGATCATTTGTTTTGGATTTATAGAGAGATTATGTGGTGATGACAAATGCCATATCGACAGCACTGAAAACTGATGCGTATCGTCTTCCCTCAAGCTACGCACAAGCAGCGCGGACTGCAACCCTGCAGGTGTTTTTTGGTAAAGCCATCCAGGAAGAGATTTTTTGTGGGGATTTTTTTTCCACACTGGGCCAGTAGTAGATTATGTGGGCTCGAAGCTGTGGAAACCCCAAGGATTTCCTTCCGCTCTGCGCAGCAGTAGCAGAAATGATTTTCTGACACCCTCCTCAGGGCCTCATGGGCTCAGCTGGTGAATCAGAGAAGCAAACCTATAGCCACTGAGAAAAGAAATGAACAAAACAAAGAAACTCTTATGATAATCACAGCAGTTCTTTCCTAATGTGAAATAATTTGGTTGCTATTTCTGACACAAAGAGAACAGACCAGCAGGTACCGTTGTACTGGGTATCCGTCCGCGCTGTGTACATATGGTATACATAATTCTCCTTACCCTCTCTCCACAAGACTGCAGGAGACCTAGAAAACACAGCAGGAAGGCCATGTGAATGACCATGAGAATGAAACGGCATCTGTAGAAGAAATCACTGACTGGACTAGAGCTTTCCGAGTTGGAAAACTGGTGACTGCAGTAAGGATCGAACAGGAGCCTGCAAAATTATCAGCAGGATGAGGAAGTGAATTGTGAGTCACAGATTGTTTGTTTTCTGTAAAGTAGAGATTTTAGGAGATCTCTACTTGGAGAAATAAATTTCCCAATGAAAATGTTAGTGAGGAGGGGCCGTTCTTCCCACTAGGTAATTAAGTTACAGAACTGACTGCCATAGGGCTGCTGTGCTGACAAAATAATAATAAAAAAACAGTTTAAAAATAATTCATTCCTGCCAATAAACAGGGTGATGTGGATATAAGCATATATATCTCTCTGATAGAGCTTACATATGTATCCTTCATATATATATATATATGATGTAGCTTATATGTATTTAAATATTTATAGAAAAACCTTTTTCAGAGTGAGGATAGATTTTTAGTCGTGGTTATTAAAAGTGATTCCATCACTGGGCACAAATAAAGGAGAAGAATCACTTAGAAGCATGAGAAATGAAGTTTCTCCAGCACAGACAAAGAAGTCACACGTTTGCTATCAGGATATTTTCCTGACGGTTCCATGCAGCGTAAGGCACTTGCTGCCTTGATGAACATCTGAGAACACTGAATTAGAGTCTGCATTAGTTATGTAGGTAAAAAAAGTCCTGAAAATGTACAGAGCTGCCAACACAGTGGGTGCCTGCTCATCCTTTCCCTAGATAAAATAGACTCGTATAGATCTTCATCCTCCACAAAGTGACAGGACAGCCCCGCTTGCCAGCATTAGGCTGTAACTGTTTCCTGCAACTGTACGGTGGCGTTCACACATGCTCCTTCAACACAGTCATATGGAAGCTGTCTCCATATGCAACTCTCCTCAAAGTGACATTTTCCCTATCTAGGCAAAGAGATTTAGCAGTTTCCTTAAACATGCTTTCAAAAATTATGTAACTATTTCAGTGTTTTTAGCTGCAGAAGGAAAAACAGACCAGGGATGCCAGCTGGACTGAGGCTGCTGAACCCAGACAAAACCGACTGAGGCTGCTGTTTCTTTGGACCCTCCAGGTCCCAGGCTGGGACAAAACTCAGGTCTAGTGACATTGTCACAGCTGCTCCCTGTTAGCCACTTCTGGGCTCTGCAACTGCGCTCTGTCTTGACTGGAGGAGCTTCGGCACTGGAGGTGGTGGGAGCAGGAGTCTCAGTTCAGAATTTCCCTTGGGGCTGGTGCACATGGTCTGACTGCCCAGCCCCTGAACCCTGGAGTAGTTAGATACCTCCTTCGCTGGTACCTGGTGGTGTTGAGGAAGATGACTACCTCCAGAGTCCTCAGTCTAACCTGCTGAAAATAGCCAAGAGTAAATCTAAAGAGATTGTTCCTGCCCTTGTGACCCTTGATGTGAATCCCTGACTCTTGCAATGTCATTTGATGGTGCAATTGGTTGACTCTTGCCTGCTCAGTGTATGTTTGAACAGTGCAACCTTTGAATTGCTATGGTTAGCTGTGTACCTCCAGCTTTGGGTCCTTCAAGCTTCCATGGGGTTAAAAAATGTCACAAGGAAGATGCTAAAAAGGCAGCTTGGTCAGGAGTCACAGAGGGAGCTCATCACAAAACTTGTTTCGTGAGCAGGTTCCCTACATTTTCCACGCAACCTCCCTGGGCCTATGGGAAATGAGCACCCTCTGAGAAGACCACAAAGCATCAGGTGTTTAAGGGAAGAGTGAGGGCAACGGAGAAATCTAAATGATAATTTTGCTTCAAGCATCAAGTTTGCTGACCCTGACCAGGTCTTGTCTCTCTCTCATCACCATGTAGAGTCCATCCAGTTATATGCAGTAGGAGAGAGGAGCAGCTCTAAGAAAACCAGTCACTGAAGCTGTGCAAGACTTCCCCTGATAAACATGGTTACAAAAATCTGAGGAATGAACTGGTGAGGCAATCCTAACCATGTGTGTATGGTACTATCACAGAATCACAGAATCATCATCCGGCCGGAAGAGACTCCTCTCAAGAAATGAAGACTAGAGTCGGCTGGAAGCTGCTTAAATCTCCCGCCCTTACCCGGATCCGTCGCTCCAGACGCCACGCGGCTCCTCTCCGGCTGGAAGCTGCTTAAATCTCCCGCCGTTACCCTGGCAACGCCCGCCGCCTCGTCCCCTCCTCCCGCGAGAGCTGCCGGCTCCGGCGTGACTCAGCACAACCAGGGGGGGCTTTCCCTTCAAAGGAAAACCGCCGAATTCCCCTTAATTTATCTGGCTCTGTCGCTCCCACCACCACGCCACTCCTCTCCGAGTAGCCCCCGGAGCGCCCGGATCCGTCGCTCCAGATGCCACGCGGCTCCTCCCCAGCAGCTCCTCTCAAGAAATGAAGGAGCATTAAATGGAAAAGGCTTTGCTAAAATGGAAAAAACCGTGGAGCTCCTGGCCGGTGACTAATCAGAATAGACACTTTAGCACAAACTGATGCTACTGCACGTTTTCTACTGCTGACCTGCTGCTCTCTTGATTTTTGAAAAGTCTCCTCTTAGCCTTGACTTTTCTGTAGAGATCTGAGTGCAGACTGTAGCCAAAGCTATGCCAGCTAATGAAACTCATTTGAGGAGGTGACCCAGGCTGGGAAGTTGCTTCGGTAACAAATATTAGCCTAAAAATGTGCTGTGTGAAGAACTTCTGGTTTTGAGCAGATTTGGCATATTTGGGTAGTATCAAGCATAAATTCGGTATTTAACGTTTAATCTAATTATCCCAGTGTCTTACACTTATAATGAACTTTGGGACATTCCATAATTAAGTAAACGTTATGAAACCTTTCGATCAGTGTGGCATCAGAACAGGCCATTTATGGAGTCAGCTTAAGCAGGTGCAGAAAGCCATAAATAAATAAATAAACACCGTATGTTAGCAAATAAATAAATAAAAAGTAAGATAATCCATGTATTTCTGCTCTCAGCTCTCAGGGAAGGGCTTTGTAATTGAGCTACATATCACTATTAGAGATGCAATTACCTGTAATTGCCACCTTTAAAAGCAAGCCTTTGTTTAGAAAACAATATATAGATGAACTGTGTCTAGGTGCACGAGTCGTGAATTGGCTTTAGGTTTGCAATCTCAACCTTCCCTTAAAAAATTTACATCTTCCAAACAGAGAGGCCAGACTGTGCTGTCCGTTACACCTGGGTGAATCAGCAGCATTCCACTGAGATCCATTAAGTTATTTTAAATTTCCACCGATGCAATTCATGACAGAATTTGTTGTACACCACATAATAGATGTTCACAATTATTTTGTGTCGAAAGCAAATAGAAAGTGTGGCTCTTCCTCAATTAGACACTAAAATCTTCAAGGCTATCCCAAAGATTACTCTAGCTTTACACTGCATTTTTGTGGAGAGGAATCACATCCTTCTTATTTATTGGCACAACAAAACTTTTCTTAATGATGCTTAAGGTTGCCATGTTCTACACCTCGCCCGTGAAGTCAAGGCGAAAGTCTTCATCAATAACCATCAGCTTAATATCACCAGCAATATGTGCTCTGAGTTTTCAGCTTTTCAGCTCAGGAGTCCACGAACAACGTTTTTCTACATTAATACTACTGGGTCACTCTGAAAGTTTTGCAGTAAATTGCAGCTTTATTAGAATGCATTTGAGAATAACAGTAAATAACAGAAAAATATAAGGAAGCACAACTCAGCAGATTTTTTTTTTATGTAGATGAAGCAACTACTAGTACTGTCATACACAAATCATTACATTTCCCAGCCAGAAAAAAAATATTGTACAGATTAAGCCTGCACTGTAAATGCTTTTATTATTTTGTAAAAGTTACAAACAGCTAAAAATAGAACTTGATAATGAAATTGCTGACAGGCCTTAACTATAGCACAAGAATGCAATGCTGTAATACAGTTGTGCCAAGCTACATTATGTTGCTGCAGTGATTAATTCGCTGCTGGTTTTGCTGAAGCTGTGTTCTGCAGAAACATCCGTAGGTCTGGTTAATCCATACCAGAGCACGTGAGAGGGGACAGAAACTGAGTAAGCACGAAGCAGAATTGCAGCGTGGAGCAGGACCCCTCTTGTAACACAGGTCGCTCTACTATTTAATAATGTAAATAGGAATGGAAGTCATTAGGAGGTTCGTGTATTATTAATTACGGACTGAAGGTGAATGGTTCTTGCTAAGGCTCATTTCTACAGCTCCAAAACTGCTCTAGCCCAACAGCCAGGGATGTTCTTGCTAACAGGTAATCCTGAACCAACACAGCTGCTTCTAAACCCTCTCCTGTTTACCTCAGTTGATGGGGTACCCGCTACAGCAAAAGCACGTTCCTATGAAATTACTTTCTTAGAGCAGACCAGGGGCAGATCTTTGCAATAAAGTCCAAAGAAGGCCTAGCACTGCCTCCTGCCCACCCAGCCTGTTTACAGCAAATATTCTGGCAGCCAAGGGTTTCTGTTACAGTCTTCAAGTTGGCACTTGGGCTAGATGGTTGTCGTAGGTCCTTTCTGTCTGAACTATACTATTCTATTCCTGTACAGTGTTTATACCTGTTAAAAATGGTGTATTTACACATCTATGACCAAAATAGGAAAAATTTCTTCTCCTAAAGGGTTGTCAAGCACTGGAACAGGCTGGTGGACTTGGCAGTGGTGGGTTAATGGTTGGACTCGATGGTCTTACAGGTCTTTTCCATCCTAAATGGTTTTGTGATTCTATGATAAATGAGATTAGAGAAGTTTGTCACTGGTGCTAGTCAAAATGTAAAACACTGGAAAAAGTCTTTCCCCATTACTGTCATTGTTGTCATCTGCTTCTGTTAGCTGTTCTAACCTACATTTCTTGTGTGTCTTGTTTCGCGGTAAGGTATCTACTTAGCTATATCTCATTTTTGAAAAATCTGGAGGGTTTGACCTTCATTTAGCTTCAGGACATGACCAAATTTCTAAATCTTTCCAAAAAAAGACTTCAGTGTCAGACCTGGGAATATTACTTTGCTCTTTATGTGAACTAGCATCATTAGCAAAAATGTAAAGGAGCTGAATCTTTTTAATACAATTGCAAGTGTGAGTAGAATAGCTATAACGCAATTATCTTAATTAAAGTTAATTAACACATATTTATGCAAGGCAAAAAGGCCATGACAAAGGGAGAATACAATGGAGACACAAGAAGCAAAAGTTCAGACCCTTTCAGCTTGTGTAAATTGCTGTAGCTTCCTGTGAGCTCCTGGAGTTATGGAGATTGCTGACAGCTGAGGCTTGGCTGTGTACCTGTTACAGAGGGACCTACAGGGTTTGATTCCCTGTTCATTAATATTTGTGTAATGAGTTTCCTAGTCTTTCATAAATTAGTTTTTATCTGTGCGAGAATGAGATACTTTTTGTTCCCTATTCTCCTATTCTAAAAAGTTTTATTCACACAATTAAAATGGAAATAATGTCATATGACTCGCTGAGCAGCTACAAAGAACAGGCAATTAGTAAAAGTGGGAGGTTTGAAGCTAGTGTGTAGACATAAAAGCATTTACCAGTGCCCTCATCAGGCAGGTACAAGTGTGACTATATATGTCCTAACTGGGATCATCCCTCTGTAATTCAGAAGCAGAAAAGTGCATGGGACTTACAGGAAACAGTGAGTAAAAGGAGCTGGATGAAACCAATGTGTGTATGAACGTATATGGTGATATTTTTTCATGGTGTTAGCAAATGAAAGTACATTTGATTTGAAGCTTCTCAAAGAGGAGGAATTTCAAGAGATTGCTTAATTTTATAAAAGGGTTTGTGTGCACGCACACACATTTTTTTGGCAAGTTCTCCTGAGCTGTCTCTATATTCCATCTGTTGGGGTTCAAGCCATGATCCTTTTCTATTTTTTTTTGTGCTACCGTATTGCGGTTGGTTAACTCAAAATTTGAAAAGAAACGCTATAGTATCGATGCCAACGCACCCGATGCACTAGCAGGTTTTTGTGGTTTCCCTTCAACCCTGGGACGCACACCATGTGTGAGAGGTGGATATGCACCAAGACACTTCTGTGAAACACCAGGAAGTCTATTAATCATTTTGCTCCTTAATAACGTGACTTGCTATAGCTGAGTGCAGTTACAGTAAAGCAGCTCCAATGTCTAAGAGGCATTTGCAGCAAGTGCTTTGAAAATACACCCAGCGTGTGAAAGAGCGTGAATATGAGTGAGGAGGAATTTTGGCTGAACTGGAGAGCCTTCACGGAAAATATCTGACATGTTGGGCCACCCTGCCCATTGCAAACACAAGGATTTGGGGTTTGGACCTTATTTATGTATCTTGTGGGGTTTTTTCTGACAAAAACAATTTAATTTGGGATCCAGAGGAGTAAATGTAAGCACTAATGTGTAATCTGAAGCTACTCATTCTCACGGTCTTCCCTTCAGTGTAGCAAGAAAGTTTTACTGGGGGTTACCCCGCAGCCTTAGCAATGTCCCAAGAGCTTCTTGGGTATCTGCCCAAAACTAAAGCTAGCACTGATGACTTTTAGACACATTTCAAAAAACATCAGCCAAACTAGGGTTTGATTTCTTTTTTAATAGGCCAGGAACATTTTCTGGTGAACCTGACTTGGAAATTTCAGATTGGCAGCAGGCAGGAAAAAAACCAACAAACCAACAGCCGTAATGGTGGATTCTCAAACTTTACGTAAAATGGTCTGTTTGGAAGAACCAGGATTCTGGAGTGAGCGTTTGACCACGGTGGAGAGAGGGAAAGGCAGAGGTAAGTGTTCAAAAAAATAGAGTTGAGAGGCTCTGCAATGAAGCAACGGCTGCGCTTTCACGTGAGCTGTAAAATATGATTTAAAATATGCATTTTAATATGAAAATCCGGAAAAACCCAGAATGATCCAAAGCACAGTTACATGCAGGTAAACTGTAATAAAAGTTCTGCAAATACACAGTTCCCCATTTTCTGTCTTTAAATAGAAAAGTTCAGACAAAACAACTGGGGACTGATTCCATGTTCCACACAGTTACTGAAATGACCGGAATGGAGAGGACACAGGCCATTGGACAAGAATATTTATGAACCGAAATATGCACCTTCTTTCAGGTCTAAACATGTTTCGGGAAGTGACAGAAATCTGCAGAATCTCTCTCGCATCGTTACAGAAATTAATGCACGCATGTATCTCAGTACAAAGCCTCGTGCAGCTTTCTCTTGCAGGAGCTCACCTCGTGACCAAAATTAGTCTTTGCTGGCACTGTACACCTAATTACCGAAACAAAGGTGCCACACTTTGATCCTTGGATTATGGTGGGCTTGCCATGGGGAACTTCAGTTACTAGATGTGACTCTGGCTTGTCGACTTTTAGTACGCTTTCTCAATTAAGCTGTGCATGCCCCCAAATTAAATAGCAATTCATAGTTGCTGCAAATTGATTTCTACCCCGGCTGTGGTTAAAGCTGCCAAATGAAATGTCAGAGAGGAATGTCTTCTTAATTTAGAATATTATACTGATTTTCTTTAAAAATTGTCCTAGCATTTATAAACATTCAGTGAGTAAACTTCAGATCTTTATCCAATCTTTTCTTTATGAAATATGGAAGAACATCAGTGATTTATCATTCTCTGAGTTTTATTGCACTGCCTTTTTTGTGTTTTTAGGATCACTTCATATGATTCGTACAGCAGACCAGAGGGTAATTTAAATTTTAATATATTGCAGTCAGGCAGTGTCAATGCATTATGTCTGTCTGTGGCAAGGTACCAGTTCTCTGACTGACTGATTATGGCACAAAGGAAAAATCATATCCCCAAGATGCATCGCAAAAAGACATAAAATGTACATAAATACATCAGTTTATTATGACATTACAGGCACTAGCAGGATTTGCCAAATGTCCGTGTTGCAGGTATCTGCAAGCCTTCGTGATTCTAGATCAGTCATTTAGAAATAATGTGGAAAGATCTGACTTGGCTCTGGAGTTCGGCATGTTCACTCTGCAGAGCAGCCTGCACGGATTTGTAAATCCCTGGCTGTTCAGAAAGGAACCGAAGGGAAACGAGAATGTTACGCTTACGATTCAGGATATTAGGGTCCAGTTCTTCACTTGGCCACAGCCCTTCTGCTCCCCTGGTCCCTCCTGTGCCCATGTCCCACACCTTTCCCCTCCCATCTCCGAAAGGAGCCTGCCTGGATGCAGTTTCGTCTTTTCTTGTGTCTGTTCAGCACATTGAGCCATGGAGCTCCAATCTCTGCAGAGCTTTCCAGGCAATTAATACTATTAATATTTACTAATCATAATAAGCAAAGCTTAAGTCACAAGAGCAGGGAGGTGAAAGCCTCGGCTTTTGTGAGCGCTGCCAGTCAGCCATTCTTCACCTTTATCCCCATCGTGTTTTCTGAAGAGCCTCCCAGCTGGCTCCCAGCGTGGTGCAGGCAGCCTACTAAGCTGTTTTACAAGAGTGAGTGGCATGTTCATAAAGGTGATTAAGCAAGGTACAAGTATCAGGAAAGCAGGGATTTTGTGGTGTGCTTCATTAGCACTCAGGCAACATAGCTGAAAGTGCAAGTGGCCCCTTTGAATCAGCTGTAGTAAAGGGAATTACAGCCGGGATATTCCTCAAAGGCAATCGTGAGAGTATAAAAGAGACTAGTTGCTAAATATATAAACATGTTAATGACTGACCATTAGCCCATCTTATTAAGGTCATGGAAAGCAATTTATGGAATGTAAAGAGTAATGCAGTCGAGATTTTCCTTCTCTGCTGAATTACTCAGCAATTGTAATGTAAGATGACTTCTGTTGTCCTTTATGCAGTAAAATTGAAACTTAGATGACTTAGGACTGGAGTCTCTGTACATCTACAAATGGTAGATAATGAAGCTTTTGAAGTTTACTGATTGATACCAGCTAGAGATACGAGTGAATTTTTTAGAATAAAAGGCACAGCTTTTTAAATACCTATTAAGCTGAAATCTATCCCCAATTCCAAACCTTCCTCTAGACAAATGCAAATGCAATATCTCCAGATATTCCCATTTTACATGATGCATAGATGAGAGTTTGGAATAAGCATCACAGGTTTGGTAATCATGAGTTGTATAGAATATTTTGGACCATTTCTACTTATATTCCATATACCAGGTATTGGTACTTACATAATTTGAATAGAATATTCAGGGTAACAGAACTTGCTGTACTGGTATAGATCATTTATTCATGAAGTCCAGTAGCCATCTGCAGCAGCGAGCAATAACCGAGAAGGAGGCAATCATCTTTCATAATTATAGCTAACCAAGTGTACATCAGTGCATACTATTCGTTATAAAATTCTCAGTTTATTGTCAGAAATAAACTCAGGGGTCAAACTGTACGTTAAAGGCATGAGTAAAGTGGATTTGAGGCTTCGGTTATTGTGAGCAGCAAGTTGTCAGCACAAGCATAAAGTTCTGGACCATAAAAGTATCCGGTTCTCTTGCTGAGTGACTCAGCATGATGCTGACTGCAATGTACACGGCACTGAACAAAGCAACTCATGAAAATGAGAGAAAATATGATAAGCAAAGATTGTCTGGCAATAACAGTAGTGAATTATGTTAGGATTATATCATAAAAATCTTTGTGCAAAATAATTACTGCACCTCCACAAGAAGTTTTAGAGAAAATATGTAGATATAATGTAATTGTTACAGTAATGGAGGGGCAAGAACAGATATGCTCTGTCAAATGATCTGTTTTAGCTTCTTCATTACTTAGATTTTTCCAGAGAGAAAGTGAAATTAAGACCTGACTACTGTTATTAGACAGGAAATCGAGGAGTCTGAGTCTGTGCATATTCTGACTACTCGAGAAAGGCGGCTTTCGGGCACTAGTGCATAGGCAGGTCCTGTCACCTTTTCCAAATACCCTGCCAGGTCCTTTCTGGAGGTATCAGTCTTTTAGAGATGGGGTATCTAAAGGATGAGATCAGACCTGCGAGTGCAGTGCATTTACTTCGTGCCACGGCCCTAAAGCCGGCGCAGGCAGAGGTGAGGAAATGCCAAAACGTATGATCTTCCAGCCCCATCTTGATCCCAGTGTACCGTGGAGGAGGACCAGTCAGGCTGCTGGGTGCAAACAATACCTCCCAGGTAGTATCTCCTCTTCTCTCGTGACCTCAGGCGCAGTGAGAGTGCTGAGCTCAGGCCACTCCTGGCTGCAGTGGTGCAGCTGGAGAGGAATGGTGCAGTGGAAGGGAATTCAAGTCCTGATCTGGTGTTATTAAGTACAAGGCATTAAATACCCAGTAGATTTTGATACTGCCTGGGAGTGTTCAGTGCAATTAAAAACCCATAACAGAGGATGGTGCACAGCCTTAAATAAAAACTCAAATGGCTGGATCCGAGATTTTTGAAAGGTCAGTATCCATAATCTTGGAATATTTAATGTCTCTAAACTTCTAAAAAATTTTATAGCATGTGCATTACACCATTATAGGACTGTAAAGCTGAAAGCCCTCAGCAATAGTAGGTAAGCGTTACTGTAACTGACAGCTGGAGAGGTGAACTCCTCGTACCGCGGAGCTTTGCTTCCGCGGTGTTAGACAAAATACGATCATCCTGGAGATGGCAAGACTTTCTTTTCAGAGGAGACTTGACCAGCTACAAAGGAGTGGTATGATTTCTCCTGCCACCTTTTGCTGCTCTGTGACTTCTACCAGGAGTTATCCAAGCCACCACTTGTCAGGGATGGTGTGGGGATGGCTCTATAAAAATGTGACAGCACACTACTGTGGCTAGGTCAGTAGTGACCCAGTGACGAAACCTGCAGCACCATGGGGTCCCAAACCCACGTGTCCATCTGTGTTGTGAAGTCATGCTGCTTCACCTGCCAAGGTCAGGGGAGGTAAAATGCCTTTCTGTGGCAGCACAGCTGAGGAGGAGTGCGCTGGCTGCAACCCACACTGTGCTGTGCAGGTGGAAAGTGGGACTAAACGCTCTGCAACTGTTGTGGGTGATGCTTCCTTTCAGTTCCCTTTAGTGGTGACTTTCAGGCAAAATCCATTCTCTTTACCAGATATCCTAAAGCTCTTGGGGGGAAGGTGGTACCTGAGTAGTGCTTTTCTCCCCGATGGCTTTGGTGGCTGATTAGGCTCCTCTTTTAATTCGGTTGGTGGCTTCCTGGCCCCAGGCCTGCCTCCCAGTCAGTACATCTAAGAGAAGGAATGTCTCCTGGGACTGACTTGAAAAAACGGTCAGTTCTTTTAAACTGTTGCCTTCAAGATGGCCACATACTCCTTATCACATCTTGCTGTCTCCAGACCCAGCTGCCTCCCTTGAAAGTGAGCAACACATCCAAGCAGATGTTTTCTTATCAAGAATTCATACCAGGCCTATTTATTTTAAATTAGCATATCTCATTAACTGTCTCAAGGACAATGGCTGAATTCATCTTTTAATAAGCATCTCGGAAATCTGGCTTTTCAAAAGCAAAATACAACTGCAAATAGCTGTGCTTTTAACCCCCTCACTGCCAGCGCAGGCTTTGATAGGTGAGCAGTCAGGATGGGACTTGTCTAGCCAGCCTTTGGGAAGAGCCACACTACCATTCCACCTGGAATTTTGGGGTGAGGATACACCAGCCTGACTTGATCCGTATGCAGCTGTAGGGCTGCTCAAACAGCAGTCAGAAACCAGAGGGGAGGGTTGTTGATGCTCCCAGCACTGCACAGGAGAGGCTCTGGGCCAGCCCAGACCATGGCTGCAAAACACCTTCTCCCTCCTGGTGACGGCTCGGGGCAGGCACTCTTCCTCCGCGTGTCCTCCCACCATGGTTTTATGAGTGCTCTGCAGCAGGGAGGGCGATGCGATGAAGAGCAGAGGCTCCTCCCATCGCAGCGTGCTGCCCAGCCTACCAATACGTAGGTTTTCTCTGTTTTTCTCATCATGTTTTCTCCCTAAATAGCAGCATTAAAATTATTCTGGTACAATATTTAATCATTCAAAAGGCAACCACAGGCTGATGTGATATTTCAATTGGATGTAATAAAAAAATCCACATTTATTTGATCCCATATCTGAGTATTAGTGAAGCCACAACACCTCTGAGGCTTCACAGATTGAGCTTTTTTGGCTTCAGCAAGCGTGCGTAATGTTGTCTATATACCTTCCACAGAGAGGCATTCTGGTACAGTGCTTATTAAAGGCAATATAATTACAGAAGAAATACTAAAATATTACACTGGCCCCATGAGGTCTGCAGAAACGGGTCCTTCCGAAGGAGCAGGCACATAAAGAGGTTGTTTTAGGGTGAGTTTATGAGTGAGGTGGCAGCAGTCAGCTGATTTGCCTCACCTGCTCAGGCGAAGGCTTTCACGTGAGATACGGGACACGTATCACCACAGGACAGGGGTGGGCATGGCCTGAGCGTGACTCAAAGCCCACTGCAGCTCTTCCTTCTGTGAGGGCATTTCTGTCCTAAATGTTGGTTCAGCAAGATCCAGAGAGACTCCAGCTACTGGGCTGCTCACAGGAGGCAAGTGGAGACAAAACTAAAAGCGTAACGTGCATCCAGATGGGTCTCAGCTCAATACGCTTTTGAAAAGCGTATCAAGGGAGGTATGGCTGGAAAATAGAACGGAATAAAGGGATTATGGGGAATGAGTGAATATTTTGAAAAGAAGAAAGACTCAAGGGTGAGGATGTTACAAGTAAAAAGAGATTTCAACTTCAAAGAAACCCACAAAAATAAAATATGTAGGAAACCAACCTGCAAATTCTGTTCACACCTGGGATGATTGATTTGTGAGACATTTCTAGCTCCGCAGCTGTACTTATCCGCTCCAATAGCTCATTTGAATTTCATAGAATTTATTTTCAATCCAAGCAGTGTATCACCACACTCTGTTGCTGAAACTGTATTTCAAGTCATTTGGGCCTTCAGTTCTGGGGGGTCAATGTGGCTCCATCCATTTACCGCAGTGTCGCAGCTCATGACAACGTAGTGAAGGGGTGTGCCGGGACGTCCATTACAAACTCCACTTCCAAGGGTTTTAACTTGTTGCATCGTTTAGCAACACATTATACCAAACAGCAGTGCTGGGGAAAAATCAGTATTCGAATTCAAAAAGTAAGTCAAAAGTGCCCTTTGTTAATTCAGGCAACGGCAGCTGAGCTTTCCAGAAGAAAAAAGAACAGTGCCTAAACAACAGGCTAAACATATACTCACTCAAACATATTCACATTTATAAATAGCACACCTAAATTTAACAGGATTGAAGCAGATGGGGGTAATACATAAAAACATTAACATTTCTGCAGCCAGGATAGTCACAACAGCCAACGAAACAGGCTCAGAGATAGCTCCTTGCTTGACGTTCTTTAAATGCTAATGGAAATTGTATGTATGCTCTTGGAGGAGAACTCAAAGTCTCCGAAGGAATTTTATCATCTGCTTAAATACATACACTTTTTTTTATTTTTTTTGAGCTGTTTAGGTCTGCTCCTACATAAAACCAACAAAATGCCTTGAGGTAGGGTGTTATTATGCAGAGTACATTGCGGTGTTTATGCCATAATCCCATTAGGTTTCAAAGCACCTAACCCCTAGAGATTCCGAGAGAACAAAATCAGGGAAGTACAAGCATTTGCATGAACAACACTGTGTTTGTGAGCAAGGGAAATTTACTGTAAAATAGCTTTGTTTAAAAAAAAGTAAAAACTATTCGATACTTACAAACAAATACGGTCCTAAGGATGCTCATCTCCTGGCGGGGAAAGGTGAATTGCAAGGAAAATCCCAGTGTAACCCTCGGTGGGAGTACTAACCCCAGGTCAGAGGAGCAGCATGCCTTGTGTTTTCATTCGTTAATTAGGTGAGACATGAGTTATGCTAATGCAGTTCCACTCCAGTGGTGGTGTCACTGCGCTGCTTGCTTCAGTCCAGTTAGAAGGGGCACAAACTGACAATTTTAAGTCATTTCAAGGAGTGCCATCCAAACTTCTCTGAAAGTGAAGGCGTTTAGCCCTGGCTGGATTTATTCGTTATTTAGTGGTCCTTCAGCCGCTGCTGATTGTAACTACAGATTTGCTATGCAAGGCAAACTCCCGCTCTTCGTTAAATATATGACTTCAGCGGATGGCGCAGCAAAGTACAGGAGAGCAGATTTTGACTTATTTTCACTGCCTCTGCACCAGCAGCGCATATAAATCTAGACGCAAAATCTCTTCAAAGCGTGTATGTTGACTCAAGCCTCGCACAAAGAAAAGCCAGAGAATTTCCACGCAGTCTGAAAAATCTCCTCACCCAATGACTGCTTAATCATTTCTTCCTCGCTAATTGGAAGGTGCTGGAGTTTGGGTCACAGAGGTCAAGCTGCTGGACCTGGGCAACACAAAGCCACCGCGCAAGGACTTTAATGGTTCTCGGCTGGGAAAGGGTGTGATTTTGTGTGTCAACAGCCAACACAGAAAACAATTAGAGAAGTCCCAAGTACAGCTCACTTTGGAGATGCTGAATGCAACAGGAGCTGAGGAACACGCCGCTAAAATGGGATCTGTCATCACTGCAGAGAATTACAATGGCCCAAGGTATAAACACTGCTTTTTTAATCACAGAGCTTTTGCAGTCGTTCTCAGTTTAAGATTTTGATTTCAATCCGCATTCCAGCAAGGACAACAAAACACACCTGACTTTTTTTCTCCTAAATTCCATTTTTACCTGCTCAACCTTATCTGTTGCATGTTAGCTGGGTGTAAGACACGTAATTATTATTCTCTTCTTTTGACAAATTACTGGGGATGAAAAGAGAATTTACAAAATATTTCTTCAGAAAGAATGTAACGTTTCTCTGTTTACCAGGAGTTAATTACCCAAGGTTCACATTTCAATAGAATTTTATTTAATCCTATAAAAGTGACGAAAAATATGCAAATCAGTCCCAACAAAGTGCAGTTTTAAAATGGAAGAAATATCCACCTGCTCCCAATTAAGTCGGTGTCTTTTCATAAGAAAGTGATGGTTGATTATACTAATTTTACCCTTGTGGTAATTGTCACTAATCTTCAGCATATTGTATGTATGCTCTTATGAAACCCGTATCCCCTTCTGCCATAAATATTTCATAAAATATTCAAAGCCAGTCCACAGCCAAGTAATAACAAATGTCAAATGACACATTAGGAAGATTCATAGCTATTTTAAGTATGAGTTTTATATAAAAGCCTAACTCATTTATTGTGGTCAGCGTTAAGGATTGATTTTCGCAAAGCAATGCGCAGCAATTAGTATCAGCACCTTTACTGCCAGCTGGTTATTAAAGTAGGCTTAATAGAGATTACTCAGGGTGCTGATAGAACACGATGGTCTGTTCAGTTGTGTGTGTGAGCCTCATTTCCAAAGGCCTAATTCAGGACTGCTCTAGTAAACGGAAAGATTTCTGTTGATTTTGATGGGCTTTGCATCCTTCTGTGCCTTCAGTGGGTTTTCAAAGTCCCCATTCCCAAAGGCTTGTGTTTTCCTTTATTGCCACTAGCTTAAAGCCGTTCTTTCTCACTCTCTCCCTCTATAAAAAAATTTTTTTTCCCTGGGTAAAGCACAATTTCAGTCTTTCTTTCATTTATAAATAATGAAAATAAGAAACAGTAGGAATAATTATGCTCATGTTTCCACAAATGTGAGTTTATTGAACTTGAATTAGGATGGCCAGCCCTAAAGGTGGTGGGTGCCCAGGTGCAGGCAAATAACGAGATGAGGCTCATCTGCAATGCGTAAATACTAATGTCTTGCCTGAAGAGGGGCAGAGGGAGGGGAGTAGCTTATAAATGTGGGTTCTTAGTGGAGCTGGGCTGGCTGAAGGAAGGAGTGAGTGTTGCTGATGGCCTTGTTGATGATACTGTTGTGGAGACAAGTTCTTGGCCATGTGCTGAATGTCTCAAGGTGAGCTTCTTCACAGAGCATTGACCACAGGTATGAAGAATGAGTGAGGAAATAATGATCTCCAGAGGAAAGCTGAAGGATGCTGATTCTGAGTGAGTGTTTTAATCCGTGTTTTCTTGCTATGTGTTTTAGACTGGTACCTCTTCCGAGACAAGCAGTCTCAGAATAGGCAACTCACTGCTATGCTTTTAAAAACCTCAGCAAAGGAGATGGTGGCTTTCTTGTTGTGCCTGAATAATCAATGTGAGATCCTGCTCTAGCTGTAGGGGTCGGGGGCTGTCCGTGGGGCCAGTCAGTTGTGTGCAGTGCGTCTCCTCAAACCCCATTAGAGAGTTAATCTGGGGAGTGTGTTATGAGTCATTTTGCTGCTCCTATAAAATGTGACTTTTAAAGTTGGGGAAAAAACCAAGTAGAGTTGCCAGAAAGGCTTTATAGACTGCTGCAATACCAAGAGCACTGCACAGGGCTGGGCTTTCCCTATGCTCCTGTAGGCCGGTTTGACTTCCTTTTGAGATGTATATCTACTATATTTTTCAGTCTTGAAAAATCCACCTTTGGGTGGGGAAGAACCATTTGATTTAGAATGGTATAAAACGTTGTTTAGGTTATGTTTGTGATTATAAATAACAAAATTAATGATGTTATGATGATGGGAAGTGGAGAAGCTGCTTTTTAACCTGGGTAAAATGGCTTATTACCAGACTGTGACATCTTCTTTACCTCTTCTGCTCCTAGTCTCTCTGTTTAATACTGCATTATTTTGTGGTTAAATAAAACTAAAATTGTGGGTCTATTATGAAGCTTCTCCTTTGTTTTGGTATAGCTGCTACCTGGTTATATACTTTTGGTGAACTTTGTTTTTTGTATCCACCTTCATGAATGGACAGAGCTAGGCCTGTGACTGCAGCCTGTCTTTTTACTCTTCTTACTGCCTTGAAAGTACATAGAGTGACCATCGAAAAGGATGCAAACTTTTGTTCTTAATGGCTTTGGCTTCATTGTGCATTGCATTCTGGATTCCTTGTTAAATAACTGCATCAAATGACTTGCTAGATTAATTGAACACATTCTGTTCTGAGTTACCTATTAATTTCATAAAAATGAGACTCCGATATCATTGAAGAAACCCCAAACCTCTGCCTGGTTTCACCTGGGTTAGGATTTACCCCACAAGATGTAGATGAGATGGGGTGAGCTGAGTAGTGAGTTAGGAGACAGGATAAGCTATGGTAGTGCAGAAAGTTGTGGCAGATGAGCTCTACCTGTTAACCTGAAGGTGAGCACAGCCCTCTGCTCCTACCCAATCCTGCTGCATCTAAACAACATCTGCTGTTACCACCCTCTTCTCAGGCTTGGCAGGAGTGAACGTGGACCAGCTCGTTTAAGGGTGCATTAACTCAAACTGCCATCAATTACAGGGTGGAGCCAGGCAGTAGCCTCTTAGATTTCCCCATCACAATTCAGCAGAGCTCATCTAATGAACTCCCTTTGTCAATGTGGACATATTAATTCAGCTCTCCGGGCTAAAGGAGACAGAGGACCTCGGCACAGCTCTCCCAGTGCCCATGGTGTTCTTTGTTTTCGCCAGCCCAGGAGATCCCCCAACACTTCACCGTCCTGGGGACCGTGCATTATTAATGTAGAGTACTCTGGAGACTGGGTAACTGAGTGGGTATTAAGAGTTTAAGTTAAATTACCAGGAAACTGTGATAAAACTGACTGGAGAAGTGGAGTTTGCCGAAAACTCAGGAGAAAGTAATAAACTGCACACAGCACCAAACTCTGTGAGTGCTTTTCTGCTTTAGGAGTCAAGTTTAAGGATCTTTAAAATGATGTTAAAAGCAAATGTGAAAATGCCTCAGAGACTCCTGTTGACCCAGAACAGATGTACATTTTTACAAATATATTCTTACTTATAAATGTAACAAAATATGTTGGCCTGTAGTTTTGTGTAATTGTTTTTCTGAATGTTTACAGCAAAATACAAAAGTGTGGTTTGCCTCTGTGGGCTTTTCCTCTGGAAACTAGCAAACTTTCCAAGTTCTCCTCCAGTGTTTTGCTTTCTGGTTGACTGTGTAGCTCTGTAGTCAGTACCAGGAGTGTGCAGATGCATGTTGAAATTATTCTAGAAAATAGTGATAGTTTGAGGACCATGGTTTGACTGGCACTTTTACAGCTGAGGGTGATCTGAGGAGCTGATTTACACGAAGTGTGAATGTTGTAGAGTTACAGCCTCGGCACTCTATAATTGCAAGTACAGCTCTCCTGTTCTATGTCGCCACTTAACTGCGTGTTTCTCCCAGCTTGCTGTATTAGATAGGCGAGTGTTAGGCTGATCTGGCAGCGCTATCAATCTCCATTTTAGATGTTGTAATTTGTGCTCACATGACACATTCTGCTTTGTGTAGCAGTTCCTGCTAGTCTTTCAACTAGTTATGTTCAACATATTAGAAATGTTATTGCTGCTCTGTAATATAAATTGCTAATGAGGGTCCTTCATACAAATGCTTTGTGTGGCATCTGGTATATCGAACATCCTTGCTGAGGATGTGCCTGCTGTGAGCACACACAGCCGACCACGCTGGGAGCCTCGGTAGGGTCCCTCTGGGCTGCCCTGCCTGCTGTGGTCCAAGCCACCAGTGCTTCCACGCAAAGACTGGCTCAAACATGTACAAACAGCTCTCCCAGTTAAATGGGGACTGTATGCACGCACCCAGCTGACTCCTAGGAGAGCATCAAGACTCGTTTACTGATCAGCCTTTCTGGTCTGTGAAGGAAGTGTTTAAATTTGCTGAATATGAGAGGAAAACAGGGGTCTAATGCTTCTTGCTTAAAGGTCCTGTGTTCAGTCCCTGATAGCTTTGATGGACATAAATCATTCTGGTTGACGTTCCCTTGGCTGGATATTTGCTGCACTTGCATATTCCTATTTTAGGAGTATCTAATAAAAATGTTTCAACCATTTGTGGGAATGAATTCGGGAGATACTACAGCTTGGTCTGTGTTAAATAAGTCCGTCTCTGAAATGGTTTCCTGCGTACTTGGGAGGAGAGATTGGAATCTGGCAGCTAAATGTCACCTCCATCAAATGTGTACATTTGTGCTCTCAGAAACACGTCTGGATTTGGTTTCTGAAAAAACCCCTTAGTCTGCATAACACTTGTTAGTTTGGTGAGTAACTTCTGCTGATTCCACGTTATTTAATGGTCTGACTGGGGAAATAGCCTTTCTGGAGCAGTAAATGATAAACTAAGCATACTTAAATCATAATATATTGTTATATGTCCCAAGGGGGGTGAGCTAAGCTAAAAGTGCCAACCTCTGATATTTCTTAGTGCTTCAGTTCTTGATTTGACCACTTCTAATGCTATTAGCCTTCCTTTTAATACAATAGAGATTCTAGTCGTAGATCGTACCTGAGTGATAGAGCTGGTTTGTTTTGCTGAGGACAACATAGGATGGTTGGGCTTTTTGGATGAACCTATGTTATTTGCTAAAAAAATTTTTTAAATTTTCTCAAGGAAATACATTGTACTTTGTATTTCTGTGATAAATCAGTAGTTTGTTAATTGTGACTATAACATCCAACGTGTTTGTATAAGTAATAAAGTTCAGCTTGGCTGATAGAACATGTCTTCAGACTTGAAGCACCTTAGAGATGTTTCAGAGGAGCCCCCTCTGTTCCTCCCCTGAGCAAAACCTCCACCTTGTTTTTTACAGAAATAATATCAATTTTCTGGCTATTTCTAGGTCTTGCCTCTCAGCTTCCATTCTCTGCCCCCTGACAGGGTGATTTTTTTGATTTTCCCATTGCCTTTGATTCACCTATTGTTCCAGCTTCCTGCAAGGCAAGAGACATTCAATAGATAGTATTCTGGGAGGCATGAATTTGAAGCAGTTTTCTTGAGTTATGTGCCTGAGGTTGCATTGCACAGGAAAGTATGTGGTATAAAGATATTGCTCTAGTTGTCTTCCCTTATGTCGTCGGATTCTTACTCTGTGACATCTCGAAATCGAAAGGACGTGAATCATGGGCTTTCTTCATGAAAGGCAAATGAAGGGTTTGGTCCGAGACAGCTCACTGAAGAACTTCATTCTCCGCCTCAGCCTATTTTTGTTCACTCTTTCTCTCCCCTTTTTGCTGCTGTGCAGTATGATGGGAATAAACAAGAGGTTACTTTGGGGGCTGAACTGCGTGACCACCAGAGTGTCTCAGCGAACAAGTGCTTGAATGGTCTTGCAGAATGTCCTGTCTCTGCTAACGGTGAATACTACTAATTTTAAAAAGATTTTTTTGAAAGGCTGTGAACCTCACTCCGCCAACTGCTAAGGATAGCACAGGAATTAGCATGAACTCAGCATCTCAAAATCAGTCACTCCTCTTGGGACTGTGATAAGCAGCAAAAACTTTTTTATAGTCAGAAGTTGCAGCCCTTTTACTTAAACATGGCTTAATAATACTTAGCCATTTCAATCTACTGCTTAAATTAAACACTAGACTGATTTCCAGTTTAAAGCACTACTCAAAATCAACTTTATAATTAATTCTCTGGATACTTCTGAAAAAATCATATAGAGAGGTATAGCAGATTCCTTCTAGGGATTAATGTTATTGCTGGTAAACGCCAGGCACAGGATGATATTACAACCTCCTTGCTTTCTTCAGACATGTGAGCTATCGATTGTTTCATCGATGACTGGTTCCTAGCTGAGTTTCATTATACAGCGCAGCAGAGGGTTATTTGGGTTTTGTTGGCTATGTTTGACCTGTGATTGCCCTATGATAAATAGTGGAGAAAGTGATTTAAAAATGAAAAAGCAGGAACTCCTGAAATTAAAAAGAATTGTTTACTTTTTCCACTGTTCAAAGGAGTCTAGTGAAAAGGAGGGGGTTTTTTTATTCACTTTAAATACATTAAGGAGTTTGGAAGGAGTCGATAGCATCAGAAACCATTCCTAATGGGGTACTGAGCCTGTTCTGTGTTCAGCTTGCCTGGCCGCTAGCCCCATACAAAGTGTTATCACTTGGTCCATGTGCGCGCTCTGTACTGGGCAGTCCTCACCGCAACCACGTGTTCCCCAGGATCAACTCCCTTAGCTCAGTACAATGCAAATACAGTCTTGTGGATGCGCTGTACGCTACCTCTCCTTGGTACAGCCTCCTGATGGAAAATTGTATGTTGCTTGTGCCTGAATTCCCCTCCCTTTCCACCTACTTGTTCATAAGTTACTGGACAGAGCCACATCTCTAATGGTCATGTCGTTTTTATAAGTGCAGATCTGCTCAGAAATGAAAATAAGTAGAGAAAATTGACTTGAATGTGATCATTTAAACCTCTACACTTAAATTTTCTTCTAAACTGCTCTGATAATTCTTACAGCAAGACAAATAAATCAGAAGTCTTTCCTTCATTTCAGTAAGTTAAAAATATTATCGCTCTGGCAGTATTTTGAGTGATGCTGCATTATCTGGCTTTTTATTTAAGTGGTGTTACAGTGTCAGCAGAGTAGTTTTTAGAGAATTTCTCTTTACAGCACTCCAGCCTCTCATCTTGAAGTGACATTATAGACCACTGAGCAAGAAATTCATCCATATAAGTAGGTACCATTTTCTGAAAAGATAGAACCTACTTTTACCTTGACAACTTTTAATCATTCATCTCCCACATTCAAACTTGCTATCACTTAATTAATCTTCCCAGTTTCACTGAAACCTCAATGGTTCTTGAGTAAATGCTGAAATAAGGGCAGCTTTGATGTTTGGAAACTCTAATAGAAGGCGGCAGGCAATGCTACTGACTTCAGAAAATATTTGCGAGGTCCCTCTCACGTAGCTGGGGCTGTGGCATTATGCAGCTCTCCCGAGGGGCTGCTGCTGTCCTACAGCGGGAGGGGCCGGTGCTGCTCTGCGGGGAAAATGGGAGCAGCAATAGTTTAATTATCCCCCTGAGCCACCACTTCGAGGAATAGCTGCTGGAATTAATGGGGACAGCAGTACACAGAGGAGGACTGTGCAGGCTTGTTCCCTTCCCCTCTCGCCTCCTTGTTCTTTATTTGTTCTGGAGCAGTAGAACAACAGCATCTCCTGCACGCATTGCTTTACCTTCTATCTTTTTGTAGTTGTGGCTTTATTTGTGATTATAGTGGTGCTTTTCCAATGTGTTCTCCTGTAACTAAGTTCTAAAAAGGATGACAGGTTGTACTGAAAGCCCACCTCCTTTCACATGCTCACTTAAATCAGTCGTGCTCTGCACAGCGTTGCTGCTTCGGGCACCGCTGGCAGTTTCCAGGAGGGGCACATGCCAGCGCGGTGGCAGTGGTGACATCGGTCTGTTTTCCTGTGGCTGTGGCAGTGCAGGGACTGTGCTGGTGAGCTGGCACCAGGGGTGACTTCAGCACAGGACCATGCCACCTTCTTGGCAGAGGGAGCTGTAGCTTTCAAGCTCTCTCCAGCTGAATAATACGATTCTGTTCCAGCTGCAAGAGCAGAGCACAGGGTGTGGACTGTGTTCTGGGGGAAATCTGGGAATCTTCCTCCTGGACTCTAGCTGGGTATGTTGCCTCCAGCTCATTAATTCTCAGCATGTTGAGCAAGTTCTGCATTTGAATTTTATTGTCCCATTTGTAACCTTTCTCCACTTTCACATAGCTGATAAGTGATTTCCCCAGCTCACCTGATGCAATGCATAAACTAATTTTTATTTTAAACTTTCTTTATGATGTAATAATAATGCTTAAAAATTGCTGCTTAAGAAACAGAGGTGGCTTCTCTGGAAGCAAGTTAGAATAGAGACGCTGTCCAGATGGGAGCTAAAGAAAGCCTGTTTAGCCAGCAATGGTGAAACAGTTGGTTGGTCCCAAAGAATTATTTCTCCACTTGTTAGTGGAATCCTAATTCCTCTAATGTTGTGTATAATAATGCTCATGCTGAACTACAAGTTATCCGAGATTCTTCCTTTTTTCCCCGTATTTCAATTGTTCCTGATGAACTACCAATTATCCAAGATAAATCTGGGGGGTTTTTTTATTCCCCCTCTCTCAGATTGTATACTGGAGCACAGTGTCTTTTCTGATCTGAAAACAGCATTTTACCGTATCTCCTAGAGCATGTGGTCTTCTCCTGGGGGAATAAATGATTTTGCTAATTCCATCTTGCTTCAGAGGGCAGCTTATAGACTCAGGTCTTCAACGCAGTATGAAGAGCTGGCAGGGGCTGCTGGAGGTTGAGCCCCTTACACTGATGCTGTTGCATCTACCCCTTGTTCCCATCTGGAATTCCACAGCCTGAGAACTGTGGAAGCAGACTGTTGCAATAACTAGTTGCACGCAATCTACCTCTAGACAACTCACCAACTTAGCTGGTTTTGAAGTTCACTCTTCTCATTTCCTAGGTCCTTGGGCTTCAATCTGTCATGTGTAGCACCCTAACTGGTTTCAGTTTTCTAGTATTATTTTTCCTTGGTTACTTTGTTCCCGCAACTGGGCAATTAATATCTCCTTGGAGACTGCTGTGGTTGTTTTATGTGACCCACTGTGGGTTGCCTTTGTAATTTATCTTACCTTCAGCAGAAAAACGCCTAATCACTAACGGTACAGGTAATATATAAATCATTAAATGAAATCAATGGGAACATCTAATAAAATCAAAGAACTCATTAGAGGATTGAAGATGAAGTGAGGCTCCATGCAGTCTTGCACAGAGATGAACAGGAGGTGGTATCCAAACAGAAAATGTACAGCCTCTGCCAGTCCTTTGACTAGAAGGCACCTGGAGAGTCTGGGTTTTGCTTCTGTCAGGAATCTAATCTCAATCACAGCCGTGCACAACTCATGGAATAGCAGCAGAGCTTCAGCCCAGTGGAACCTCCAGGAGATGGGCACAGATCTCCTCTTCTTGAACAGAGAGATGCACAAGTTGGCGCTTAAAGCACTTTAATGAGGCCATCTGCTATCCAGGTCTTTTGCAGTATTGAAATTCTGCAGAAGTTTGTACCTTTTGGGGGTTTCCAATAATAAACGTGGTGAATCAGACAGTGGTCTGGCTAAGAAAAAAACCCATGTTTAATCCAAAGTATCCTCAGATCAAAAGGATTTACACAGTCTAAATACTGGTGTAAAACTGACTGCTGTTTTTAATTTTTTTTAATCAGCTTGCAACGGGTCATTTTTAGGCATCTTGTTTCTTATCCAGAAGTCATCTGTAAACCTCTGAACATAATCTTTAAACCCTCACACAAAAATACCAACAAAGATCGCACTTCACTGAACCGCAGAGGAAGAGATTTCTGGTTTTTTACTTGGCTTGCTGTGAGGGGTTGCATTTCTGTCCCGTTTTCTTTAATGCAGCTTGCCCTCTCCTAAATTCAGGTCTTAATCTTGAAATTTACTCACTCATCTTTGCTCCTGAACTCAAAGGGACTATTTGTGTAAGTGTATAACTTTACTTCCAAGCATTCTGTGTTTTGGTGTTATGATTTGAGTGCACCAAAGAAGTCAAAGGCTTTGCCTACACTTATTCCAATTATATTTTCCCTCGTGTTAGGGGCAATTAGAAATAACATCTCTAAGGACTATGACACCACATTGGTATAAAATCGGGGTAGGGGAAAAACCAGAATCAAACTCTTCTTAAGGGATAGTGCTCTGTCCCTTACTCTACATTTCTGATTAGCGTAGTCACCGTCATCTTGTGTCTCTGTGCAGCTTGGGCTTGGATATTAGCCAAATTCTAACTGAACCTCTTCTGGCTTTGGGAAAATGCAAAGCAAGTGTTCACGTTCATTAAGAAAGAACAGCCTTTCCTTGGGGAGGGATAAACCTGGACCACACAGTGTTCAACATCTGACCTGAATAGATGGGAATGTCAAGTCTACTCCATGTTCACCTTGAGTCAAAAGTTTAATGTTAGGTGATGCCATTTATAGATTTTTTTATTGAATCACTGTTGTATATAGCTGTCATTATGCACATGGGCTGTATATCCTTGACATGACACCACATATAAAAGAACATTTTTAGAAAGGAACCTTTGGAGTCTTTTAAGAGGGAGCAGTGAGAGTGGGGCTGCTCCGCCAAGGCAGGCAATCCAGGAGCTGAGGATGACCACACACGGGTAGGGGCAGCAGCCTTGCTAACAAGAGTGCAATCCCACAGCACCAAGCCAGGTGAGCAGGATAGTGCTGGGGACAGTGATCATTAAAGAAATGAGAGGTGACAAGCCAGGCCAGTCTGGGAAGTCCAGTCAGCAAGTTGAGAACAGCAAAGGACAGAGCTGAGGAGAGAGGTCTGCCACAGCTTGGGTAAGGGCTGGCGTAGAGGCCTCACATACAGCTTCTCATGGTGGTCAAGGACTGCTGGTACACCCAGGGCCATGAAGCTTTTCCTAGTTTCAAGAAGGAAAAATACTATGGAATTTCTCCTGTTTATTGAATGCCTTGGTAGAAGTTCTAGCTCCTCTGAGAAAAAAATGTGTTAGAAAGTGTTTTGGCTTTTTTTCCTTCTGCACTTAATCTGATGGCAACTGCACACAAGAAAGGTTGGTTGCCTAGCACTAGTTCAATTATATTGGCCTTTAATGAAGGCAAAATGTAAACATTCTAGTTGAGGTAAAATCCAGTAGATGTTACTGACAGAAGAAAACAAAAGAAGGAACAGTGAGCTGATGTTATGCTAACATGCCTTGAAAGGCCAGAGTGTTTGTCTCAACAGAGAATTTTGTGAAGTTTGTGTTGCTGTATTCATTTCCAGATAGCGGAAACCAAAGAGAACAAGATCACATGAAAAAGAGCAGCATAGGTTATTATCAAGGTAATATTAAGATGAGAAAATCTTGTAGCTATGAACTGGAAAAAAGGGAAAATGGCCTTTGCCTTTTAAATTTCTCAGTTGCCCCACACTAACCTCTGAGCTTGGGGATAGCCCACGATGTCCACGTGGGAGCTCCTCTGCAACATAATCTTCCAGCGTGCTTTGGGCGTGGGCGCCAGCACACGTGCTGTCTGTGCTTTCCGCAGGAGGGAAGGAAGTGGCTGGTTTTTTCTTTTTAAAAGGCTTTATGAAGGGTTATATGTTCTAGAGGGTAAGGATGTCGTGCTCCCCAGAAGTGGCCCATGCGTACGTGTGTTACCTCCGGTGCAAAAACAGCTTCTGATGAATTCAGTATGACTGCTTGTGTGATGGAGTTGTAATGTGACTGAAATGGTTTGCGGTGTAAAGGGCTTGAGCTGCAGTTTATTAGTGTGCTTTTCTCAGCATAGCGGTGATGTTTTGGTGGGAGATAGGAATATATGACACACAGCGACGAGGAGGAAGAACTACCAGGTGTGCTGCCTCATGAATTCTACTCCTGCTACATACTGCAAATAGTACAGCTGAGTTCATGGGTGCGACTTGGACCAGGAATTAAAGCAAATGCTACTTTCTGTTGTGTTTTCCTCAAAACAGTGATGATCGTGTCCTTCGTAAACACTGGCTTCTCTGTAGGTGTTTCCCAACTTTTCCCAGTAACCTGGTGTGAAGGTAGGCAAAACGTAGATCAATCAGACCAGTAGGTACTAATGGGGGACACTGAGCAGTCTTGGATCTTGGCAAAGTATGCAGAGCCTAGAGATGGTCTTCTGGTGCAGTATGGGTGTGCTGCCTGCTCTTACTTTTTTGGAAGCAATTTTAGACAGTTATGGGTCTGAAATCCCCATCAGACCTACCACCATTCTGTGCATGGGTGCAAGGCATCCCCTTTCCAGTGCTGCAGCTCCCCCCACCAGTACTTCAGTACTTCAGAAATTACATCATTTCAGCTTCTGTCAGTTCATCTTTGTTAGTGCACCGTAAATCCTGGGCTCTCCTTGGGATTCTCTTGATACACTTCACATTCTCTTGCATTAAGCCAACTGGAGCTCTGTTCTAGCAGTGAAACATTAAAACATCGCTGAAGTCAATAGCATTCTGCTCGCTTGCTTTTTTAATGCATATCTGAAACTCCCTACAGGCGAAAGAGAAGAGGAGATGCTGTGCCCTGTGGTTCACAGCTGAATACAAGCTGCTGCTTTGGAGCGTCTGTGGTTCATCTCAAAACACAATAAAACTGAAGGACAGGAAAGAATAGGCGGATAATAGATGTTTTAAGTACTTCTCACGTAATTTCCACCCTTGTCTTCAACAATTGCTTTCCCTTTTGGCCTTGGAAGTACCTATTTCCATTTTATAACTGGACAGGGTAAAAAGTGTTTCTTGACCACAGTTTATGAGCACCCCACAACCACAATTTTTACTTTAAAGTTACTGAATTAAGGTCACCTAAAGTAAGCTGTTGAAATGGTCATGTTTAAATACCCTTACTAAAACTACCCTCCTTTGGCCCTTTTAAGTACTCTGAGAGAGCTGCTATGCCGCACTGAGAAACTCGGTTATATTTCTATGACTTTTAGAAACTACTGAAAAATTTTGGGGCACAATTCCAGCTGATCTGCAGAGGGGTATGTCTGTACTACTACCCACCGGTATGCAGTAGTAGTCTTCTGCTACTATAGAAACTCCTCAGATCTCCCCAGACAGAGTTCAACATTTGAAGGAGGGTATCAGGTAGTAGCCCAGGTACTAATGTATCACTTTTGGCAAAGTCCAGAATTGCAGCTTGGAGATACTGCCGGTTCTTTTAGCTATTTCCAGACAGCAACGGCAGGGCTTACTGGGTTGACTGTCCTAGTTGCTGTAAGAGGGATGGGCCAACTGGAGTCTCGAAGAAACTTTAGATACTCTAGTATCTCTTTATGATGTTAAAAAAAAAAAGTATTTCCTTTTAGTTTATAGCTAGCTGCTTACATTAAAAACAATCAAACAAAGCAAACAAAAAATTCGAAAGGAAAAACCCAGCCAAACAAAAACATTCCTCCTGACCAAACAAAAAAAATCCCAAACCACCACCACTGAGACTAGTGTTTGGAAAAGGTAATTTTTTTATGGAGTAGGAAAGATTAAGATGTTTCATAAAAAAAACACCTTTTCTGGTGGGGGGTTGTATTTTTTTTAGTTCTTGACTATCTGAGCTGAAAGTATTTCCACTGTCAAGCCATTATTTTTCTGTGTGATTTAGGATGGGTTTTGAACCTGTACTGTTGCTGCTGAATCCACAAACTTTTTCTCAGCTCAAGCAGCAAAGAAAGATGTCTGCATTAATAACTCTTCTCTAGCGTCAAGTGTACATGAAAGATGGGTAAAGACCCGCACAGCCCTAGCACAGGCATCACCAGGGAAAATGAGCCTGTTGTTACTAATGAACTGGAAGGAATTGCCCTGAAAGCAAATCCAGCTCAGCCCCCGGGCAGGCAAGCTCCAGCAGCGGAAAAGATTTTAAAACACAAACAAACAAAACCTCCAGGGCTGTATCCCTCGGAGTGCCTTGGTGAGGTTCGGGTGAACCTGCTGTACCTGTCACCTGGGAAGTCCAAACGCTTTGTCACCCCGTGAAATACGAGGGCTCTGAGATGAATAAACACAAGGTGATTTCTGAGCTTTATTTTCTCCAGTCTATTCCAGATCTGTTTTATCTATTTATATATTTTTACACAATATGCTTTAGAAGTGTCAACTGTTCTGTCTCCTTCCTTTTTCCAAAGGGATCTCCTTGCATTGTTATTTATCCTTTAGAAAAGGTGAAGCCGTGCCTTTTCATTACATATTCAATATTACAAGGGCAAATTGATGTTAAAAATAATAGACACCATAATGCTTCTTGAACAATACAGTAACAGGTGAAATGTGGATTGTGTGAGATAAACATGCAGCAGACACACAACCAGCTTCGCTTGGTCGCTCTAATTGCATGTGAGTTTAGTCATATTTTGATACCCCTGAACAGCAGCAGATAACTGCTGCCCGTTTTTCCACTGGACTCTCTAGTTGAGAGAGTTTTAGTATTGTAGCCTTCATACTGAAGGGAAATCAATATCTGAAGAGAAAGTGCTGAGTATATTCTATTAAGCTGTCCCTGGCTTTGATCAAAGACCCCCAATTATTAGGAGAGCCTACTATTAAAAATAAGGTTTATTCTCTATAATTAAGGTTTTAATTTTCCTTGTCTTAATAGTAAAAGATAATTTTTTTCCCTCCAACACAGGACTCTGAACTTCCTGTAATTATTTAACAGTGGGAATTGGTCTCCAGCAATAGATCAGGAAATATCCTGGGACACCCAGTTAGTCCCTCAGCAATGGGTAGTTCATGAGGAGGAAATCACATGCCAATTTGCAGTTATAATTGAGGAATATTGCTTGAGAATATTCTGACAGTACAGAAAATAGGAAGATCAGAGCTGGGTAATTAATTGGTCTGTGATTCATGATTACTTCCATTTAATTTTGCTGTCAATTATGAAACAAGGTTAAGAATAGATTAGCTTCTTTTAGCCATTTCTTAGCTTACTCCTGCCTGGATTTTGGGGGAAAGTTGGTGGGTAAGTGTAGGATTGTAACCTTTTATTTTCTCTATGATTATATGACTTGAGCCTAAAAATCAAAATTTCTCAATGTGGCACTTAAGACTTATTCATCATGGAGCTATAGATGATGATTAAAACCTTCATGCACAAACATTTTTTTCCAGATAAAATGTACTCTACCAGTAAGTTAATAACACTTTCATGCTGTTACCTTACAGCACTCTACCATAATCAATATTAAATAAAAAGAACTTACAGCAAAAAAAAAATCACAGCTCAGTAAATCAGCCAAGGGGCAGATTGTACAGCTCAGCCTTGAGCAGCACCCCACAGCAATGATGCACATGTGGAGACTAGAATGCCAGTGAAGCCACCCAAGAGGCAGCCCAAGGACACCCCTCCCTCTGAAATTTTGGTCGGTGCCTCCCCAGTGGCTCAGTCCCATTGTCTCTTCAGCGCACCAACACATTTCTAAATCCTGAGAACCGGCCCGAGCAGGGCTAACGCTGCCTTTTGCAGCGCATTTTGGACATGAGTACAACCCTGCGGCTGCTCAGATGTGCCCTTGCTCTCTTGTTTATCTGCAGCTTCCAGCTGTCTCCCAGCTTTCTCCTGCTTTGCACTGCAGGGTGTGGATTTAATGCCTCTGGGAGAGGAGGGTTGAATAAAGACAGACCAAATGTTTGCAGGTTTCTGTTTGTCTTCCAAATGTGGTGGACCTGGCTGAGCAGTGACCCAAGCACCTGTGTCTCCGTTGGCATCAGCAGTAGTGCTGGTCTGGCCTGAAATCCTTCTGAACCCTGCCTGGCATCTCACACAAACTTGTCAGCTAGGTATTGTCCTTATCCATGACAAAATCTGTATCTTGGATGTCACCTCTTCCAAAACTGTGTCTGGATAGATGTGTTGCTAGACTTGAGCGTACAACAGCTGGAGTTGTTGCCATCTCATATTTCATAAAATTTCTTACCAAAATTGGACATCTCCTAAGGAGACTAAAGAATCATTCCAGCTATTTCCATTAGACAAAACAGCATGGTCACAGCAATGGTCTCATTACAAGAATCGTGTGTCAGAACGACCAAACCATCCTCTTTTTACTCTGCAAGTCCCCACTGCAAAGCGAATATACAAATGCCCAGCCGTATGCTCCCCCTGTGAACGCCAAGCGGGCAGACGGAAGGGGTGGTTGTACATTACATTCGATAAATAGGTTTGTGATGTGTCTAACAATCGAAGAAAACCACTTGCAAACAAATGCAAAAGAACAGAAACTCTCCCCAAAAGCACAATGCATGTTTTCTCTTCCCCCGCAGATCAGCTCGTGCCTCCCCCTTGCAGCGAGTCAGGCTCACTCAAGCTGTTTGCCACTGCACAGGGCAGACAGGAGTCTGCTGAACTGGCAGAACCCCCTGTGTTATACCCCTGGCAGATGAAAGGCATTGCTGCTTCTGCCTAGCAACACAAACCACTTGCATGCACAGGAATTGTGCTTAAATTTCAGGAGCACTCGAGTTGTACTGGAAGAGGAGCGTGTGCCTGTTTTTTCCACGGGGAAGAAAAATCCCCCATGGTTCTTATTTTAGCTGCTCCTGTCTGGTAGCTGCAGTTGTGTGAAGCCACTGTTATGTGTAGAGAATGTTTCAGTTCAGACAGAGCCAGGCTTTCCACGCACGTGACTCAGTTGCCCTTTTCCAGGAGCTCAGGGAAGTGGTGTCCCCTCCCTTCGCAGGGAACATAGACCAGGATGGGCAGGTGAAATAAAGTATGTAAACACAGAGCAAAAGAGCGAATAAAAGAAAAAAAAACATAGTCGTTGGAGCTTTATATAGTTGCAAACATGTTTTGATGTTACAAAACCCCTTACATCGTCAAAAGTACTGTTATTGCTTATAGCTCGTGCGATTTTCGTTGACTTCCTCTATATACTATACAATAAAAGTTAAGGAGTAGAACAAAACCAACTTGCAGTTTGGAGCAAGTTAATGGTATTTCATTAACAAACTGTAAATAGTAACAGCATAAGCTAGATGTGAAACTGCTTTCACAGGCCATAAATGCTTAATGTTTATTACCAATAAAAGTCAAAGGAGCATTTAGCGAAGCAGTTTACCAAACAAACATTAAATACTTTAATGCATTAGAGGCAGTGGACAGAATCAGGTTATTTAATTAACAATGAGTAATCCGTTAGGGCTTTATTCACCACAAATGATCTGCAGCTTCACACATTAAAAGAGCTCACGGAAACTGTGCAGTGGGGGAAGAACAACTCAGAGGTGCCAGATGTAGACAGCCCCAGTGGGTGAAGAGTTCACGTTTGCTGTTTCCAGACTGATACACCTTGGTCTTTGCATGTGCAGCTCTAGATTTCATGTCTTTCTGATTGTGTAGTCACTAATTACTTCAATCTCAGCTCTGTTCTTCTGATGCGTGGCATTCGGGCCATCTTTCAAAAAAAAAAAAACCCACCACCAACCATGCAACAAATGACTAATGAGAATAATATCACATTTAAGATGTAAAACTCAGTGATTGAATCTTCCCAATTAGAAATAGTGACGTCAAATGAGCTTTTGGGATGAAACTATGATGTCCTTGGAGTCAAAGTTGACAGTCTCTTTGTAAAATGAGCTTTTGGGATGAAACTACGATGTCCTTGGAGTCAAAGTTGACAGTCTCTTTGGATTTGGTGACCTTGAATTGCCACAAATGTGAGTAACTATAGAAAATAATTATTGTTGTTCACTGACACTGTTGGACAAAAATTATGCTGAGAATTGCGTACCCCAAGGGGTCAGAAAGATGGGATTTAATCAAGGCTTCTGAACAGAAACTTTTCCAAAGAGGATCCACGTGCAGGACCTGAAACACCTTGCTTTATGATGACTTCTTCCCTGAAAATGCTTTGGTCTTTCTTCATGATAGAAACTGTATGTTTGTCTTAGACTGGACATCTGTCTCACAGATAGCGGATGTTGGATTAGATGAATCCCACCAGATTTGTGAGGAGGACTCTAGTTTGAAAAACTTATAGGTATCTGCTCAATGTTTCAGGAGAAGGTAGCTTCATTCAAATATCTAAAGATTTTGCAGGGTTGGAAACTTGGTCAATTTATCAGCCTAGAGGTTCTGTGGTGGTTGCATCAAGATCAAACTGAAAGCTTGGAACTTTGACAATTCCAGCAGAAGATAAGACTGGTTGTGTGTGGTGAAGTTTTACAGGTAGAAGTAGTCAGGACTCGGACAGTGATTGGACAGGTCAGTGTAAAAGAGCAGGATGGATACAGTTTGGTATGAACTTCATAACTTCAGAGTTTGGAGTCTTATTTCACAGTCTTCCATCTGATAGCGGTTTATGATCATAATCATGTGGCTAATGTTCTGTAATTCAATTACTGCCGTGTTGTGAACATTAACAATTATGTAGCAGCTCTGAAACACAGTGGGACAAACTGGCAGTATTTGTATTTCAGTTAGTTGCAGCCTATTGCATAATTACTACAGATAAGTTACTGTTTAATCCATAACAACATAAGGAATGAATTACAATAATTAGTAGCTAATATCACCCCTTGAAATGAATAAAACATACAAAGCCAAAATTATGGCACGGTTACAGAGGACCTAGTCTAAGATGTGTGTGCTGTTTCCTCAAAAGAATATCAGTTGTTGGGAGCTCTAGGTTTGTGTTGCTTTCTGCTTTGGAACTTGACTTTTGCTCGAAACCATTATTAAAACTTCTTTGGAAATATTTGAATTTTTTTAGCTTTACCATTTGTTTTCTACTTAAAATAGGAATGGTTTAAAATTCCCACTGTGGTTTTTGTTAACACTGCATAATAACGTTGGTTCACTAATATAATCCAGCTCATGACCTCATACACTGCTTTGGTCACCAACCATCACTTTTGGCTCACCAAGACAACAGCAGTGACTTGAAGTAGGTTGTCCATTGCTTTACGCATATGCTCTGATGCACAGTTGGCCTTAATCAACAAGTGACCACCTTCAGAAATTCTCTCTTTTTTGCATTGTATCTCAATGTCAGAGTAAATTGCATGATTGATGTTCTAGTCTGTTTATCAAGGAACTCATGCATTCCCTTTTCAAAATCAATATTTAAGAATAAAATAGCCCTATGATAATTTATTTTATCAATGCAAGTAAAAATATTGTTTCATGTCTCCCTTGAAGAATTAACTCTCTGAAGATTCACGAAAAAGTTAAGTTGATGTTCTTGATGACAGGCTTGGCTGGCTCAGCATTCCTCCTATTGGCTCTCTTCATGGGAGAAGCAGGGCGAAAGTGCAACTACTGACTTCTGCTGAGCAGTGTACAAAAAAGGTCGTGTGCTCCAAAACCATGGCTGGTGACTTACTGTAGACACCATGAAAAGTAGTTGTTTTGCTTGGATCTCCAACCTGTAGTGACTTGAGTCATGGAAGTGCTTTTTCCTCTTCCTAGAATGAAGAGCTAAATTAGGAGTTAATTAGCTTTAATGCTAAAGGAAAAGGAAACAGCAATTAAAGTTCCAATTGCAGAGTGTCTAAAAAGACTGCGAGTAAGATTTGAATTTCTATTTGGACATGTTACATCAGTCCTCCAATACTGAAAGGTCAAAAGTACATCAGGACTACTATGAACTCACGTCTGGTCAAAAATGTCAGCTCTGAAAGTCACCTGCATCCCAGGTATTCATATTTCTGGAGGAACTTTCTGGCTGAAAATACAGATTCCCGTTAAGTTCACAAAAACTTATGCTGGCAGGTGACGTTTCACTGGAGCAGCTGGTTTCACTAATGACTTTCTCACGTTTGTTCTGCCCTTAGCCTTGTGCAGGGCACCACTGTGAGGGCTCTGATAACACTTTCATCAACATTAATGGCTCTTGAGAAAGATTTCTTGTGCTGCTTTTTTCTGGATTTAATACAAAATTGAATCCGTCTAATGATAGTGGGTTGCTATGACTTCATTTTAAGGAAGATGTAATTTTATTAGGACTCATTATTATGGTATTTATTTTTTAATTCCTGCCTGAATGACGTAAATTGAAAACACTCTCTTCTAATTTGGTCCCAGTCACAAGACAGTTCCTGAGCAATTACAGGTTATTTAAGTGCCAATGTAACTGCTGAGGACACCAGCTCTTTTTTCAGAACTGATGTGAAAGCACCAGCATGTACAAGTAACAATACACCCCCTCAGCATAAAAGTCCTCAGGTTTTTTTCTTTACCATGGTGACCTCAGCTTCTTTCTGTCCTCACTTGTAATTTTGGTCAATCCCACTCCAGCATCATTTAGAAAATACAAGCTTCTGTTCAAGGGTTCTTCAAAGTCAGACCAGAACTCACCACTGTGCTGGAAGAACCAGAACTAATGCTCTGACCGAGGTCTGAATTCTGGGTTTTGTTGGTAGGCTGTCTTAATCCTTTACTTTTTAAATATAAGCCAATGTTCGTTATTTTTAGCCTGTAGAAACTGTTAGCAGTCAAAATACAGCCAAAAGAAATCAGATTCTCCTAATGTCACTTAGAGTGTGCATGTGGGTTTTATGTATACAGAAATAAATCAGTATATGAAGACAAATAAGAAACCAAGTCCGTATTTTCCTCTGGAAAAATCATTCAAGTTGCAAGGAAGCTGCCCAGTATCTGATGGGCGCATCATCAAATCTTCATTCTTGTGTATGTTGTACCTACTACACCCCTCTCCTGCCCGAGTCTGAAAACACAGCTTGCTTGTTCTGCCTGACCTGTACTACAGGGTCTTCTGGTACTGTCAGTAATTGCATCAAAGAGATGGATTTAAATTCTGACCTGCAGTTCTCTTGTCATGCAATAATTACTGGTTGTGGTGAGTCAACAGGAAGGTTCCTTGATGGAAGATTTACTTGTTTTATCTTAAAACAAATAATGGTCAAGCTACAAGACACCAGCTTACCCTGTATCTAGCCACGTTCCCCATGGAAACGTTTGTGTGGTGTAGGCACAAACCTTAGAGATATTCAGGTATCCACATTTCTCTTGACTTCTTCAGACTTGTTGTTGTTGTACATAGTGGTTCGTTGTCCTCTAAAAGGTTTTAGGAGAAACCTGAGAGTTGTTACATACTTCAACTTTTTTCTTCTCTGAACTAAAGTGTATAGACATGAGGATGGTTCACCTATATACTGGTATTACTAAGCACATTAACCATAGACCAGTACATTCGTACAGAACGCTAACTCACCACAAGAGTACAGTAACTTTACTCGCTAGATGAGGTTTGTGAAGCATGTTTCTATTGTTGATACATGATTAGGATGTCAGTCACCTACATGACAAATGGTAAGGAGTTTTGTTTAAGCTGTGATTTCTTTTGCAGAAAGAAATAAACTGATGTGTTCTTGATGTTTAACAAGTGATGGACAATTCATAGCCTGAGTCAATCTGTGACAGAGCTAAAAACGCAACTTTAATTGGACAAAGCTTGTGAAATTCTAACATGAGAATATAGGCAACTTTTGATGAACATCTTTGAAGCATAGCTTTTAAACCTGTAAGTACACGAGACTGTCTCAAGACTTCATCTCTGGCTCAGCAGGTGAGAAACCTGATGATACAGCCTTGTCAACTTCTTTCAGGATAAGACACCCCCTCTTTAGCTTTTTTCTAAACATTTTAAAAAAAAATCTAAATGAAGAAGTACTTACTGTGCAGAATTCCCTCAAAATCATAGAGGTGATGGCAGCATGTTCATCTCCTGTACTGAACACATGGCAGTGGTGTTTGGTGTTCAAGCACAGGGTATCTCCCCCAACACTGTAATTTTCATGCTGGTAAGAAGAATGCTCCCTAATGAAGCAAGTAATTTTGCCCGTGTTTTTACAGACAGCCCAGCTGAAGAAATCTAACCTCCAACTACTGATTTTAAGGTTTTAATGCTGACTTTCATGAGATCGACTTGATATTATTAACCGTGATCAGAAAAAAATATTGTTTGAAGGCTTAGTTTAGACCTTGTTTAATATTCCGCTTCTTTCATCGGATACGTCTTTATTTGCTTCTGTTTTCGCTGAAAAATTTAAAATGGTCTTTACTTGTGCATGCTCAAGCTTTGTTTGATCTGCATGCTCAATCACAGATCGGCACGTAAAACTTTGTTAGAAAACACTGGGTAAGCCCAAAAATAGATATGCAAAACTTTACAGGGAGTGTTTAGACTCTCTGAAATCTCAGCCTTGTTATTATAACTTGCAAAGTGTAGTTAAATACTTATGTCTGTCACCAAACCAAAATCATCAAAGTTTGACATGCAATCAGGATTACATTGTTAAAAGCTTATCCTGTGTGCTAGGGAGAATCATTTTGCTATTCTTTGTCAGGCCCCATGTGATTAAAAGTTGGATGCGTACTCATTGTTCCATCGGCAATGTGTGCAGTGCCTTCCGAGCAACAGATTAAAGAACCTCTGTATTTTAAATACTTTTCTTTTTCTCGACAATGCAAATCACATAATCCCCTCTTATCCATTTTAATAAGCTGTGCCTTATGCTGATCTAGTGACTGAACATTTGATAAGGATTATAAAAATGTGTTACGTTTATGTTAAATCACCAACATCGCACTTTGAATCAGACTTCAATAAAGTATACGGAGAAAGATGTATTTCCTTTCCCTGGCCATTTCTGAAAGCGCTGATCCCCCATCTACGACTGTTGTACTGTAGCTTCTGATTATAATACACGATGTTATGTTTGTGCCTCTCATGACTGCTTCCCTGCGTAAGGGCTCCAACTGTTTCCCTGGGAAAGGGCTCCAAATTTTTGTCTCCTCAGTTATGAGAGGACAAGAAATGATTTGCATACACTTGGTTGCTGCTGGCAGTAGGATCGTCTTTTGCAGGTAGCGCTAATGATGAACCTCCAAATAATGTGCAGAGCAGAATGAGCACATCCTCCTCCCTCTTTATCTTTTCAGTTCAAGTGCCGTCAGCTTACAAAAATCTGTCTGCAGGTTTCCTAATCTTGATGCTTCGAAAACAGTGGTAGCATCGCTCTTCATGACTTCAGTGATGGGTGCAGTCAGATGTTCAGAGGGGTTTGGAACAGCATCATCTAGTACCATGAGACTGGATCCAAAACCTGCCATGCAGGGAAGAGAATTGGGTGAAACTGGAGCGGTGCAAACTCCTTCAGTTTTATTGAACACCTGCCATGCTTTTCTTGTGGCTATAATCTATTATTGAAACAATCAACAAACTTGGAGCAACTTTGATTTGGCCGTTCCTTGCAGCCTTGCTCCCCTCTGCCTTTCCACCAGTGCCTGGAGGGAGCTGGTCGGGCACCAGCTGCCGCAGGGACTCTGCAGGTGAGGAGAACATTAAATACTGATCTGTGGCTCATGAGATCTGACAAGAAAATCGCCTTGAAAAGGAGCTGTATCAGCATCGCTCTCAGCTGTCCTGGAGGCATTCTCTTCTCTTGTCTCGCAGCCGTCACTCCCTCTGAAGCAGCAGTGTGCGTGCAGGCACTGCTGCCATAACCCTCCCCGCGTTCTTTGCGCTGAAACTGGAAGTGTAGCTCTAGGCTTGAGGTTTCAGCTTCCACAAAAACATGCTGTCCTCTCCTCCATCCTAAGGAATACACAAGATGTGTAAAGTGGTATCATTTCTGTGGTGTCTCAGTACTTTTCCCCTCAGACCTCTGAGTAAGGCAGGATATGTATATCAGGTCAACTACTCCACAGTAGGTTTGGATTTCTAGGATTCTACACGGGCTGCTTGAACACTTTTTCCCTGGATGATTTTGCAAATGTCAAGAGGGGTTTCCAGCCTCGGATAATCCCAAGAGACCAGATGTGTGAGTGCTGCAGCACGCTGAGTGTACAATGGCGTGTCAGCACCTGGTAGAAATCTGCCCAGAGTTGCTGTATTTCTGAACTTAGCATGGGACACGGCAGGGGTAGATGGAAGAATAAATTTGTGCTGATCCCGCATAAGATTTTTGTTAGTGGTGGGAGTCATGCAGTGCACAGCTCTGACTTACACCCTGGGCAGGGATTTTGGGGCTGGGGAACTCTACAGCAGCTCCTTCCCAAAGTGTGTCCAAGCACTTTACTTTTAACAAATGCGTTGTGTCTACATCCTGGGTTTTAGGGGCTTCTGACAGGACTTTCAGCTTTTATAGGGTTATGTCGATTATATAGATATATATATTACCCTACAGTGTCACTAGAAAATCCCTTTATAGCTGCCTGGGATGGACTCACATGAGGGATTAGATGACCCTTTCTGTCATAGCTACCTGCTTTGCTTATTTCTGTTCTTCAATCCAGAGTTTCTGTGGGCTCAGATTTCTCTAAGGTTCAATTTTTATCGGTTTCTTCCCAGGTTTTATTTTTTGTGTGTGTGTGAATCCTTTGCATTGCTGCTCCTCATGTGGAGAATTAAAAGCGAAGCTTAAAAAACCCATAAAAGTCTTCCAAATGAATCTACACACTGATGGGGAGGGAATTCCACCCAAATAATCCACTGCTTTCACTGGTAGCAATCCCAATATTCCAGAAGATCTTCCTGGAATAAGAGGACGCTCTAACAACATTCTTTATATAAAGAAGTTATAAATGGAATAGTTATGCAGGAACGTGTCTACAATACTTCTAACATCCCATAACCACAAGTCTGTGTAAATAAAATGTAAAAAAGACAGTCTGGTTCTGTATGCTCTTACTCATGCATGTAGCCTGTGCTCAAGTACACGGGCCCGTTACAGTCAGCAAAGAAATACGGTGATTGACATGGGTGAGTAAAGGGCTTGGTATGAGATTCTGAGTCCATTTAAATAACATTTCATCAGAAATGTCTGCATGGAACCAGTATTTATAGACAAGACCTATGTGAGCTGGAACTACTAATGAATAAATCAGCCATACAACCCTTGCCAGTCAGTCAAAACTAATGATTATTAGGTCTTTTTAATTTGTATGGGATGGCTTAGTAAGACTGAGCATTTAATTCTGTTAAAGAGATAAAGCTGTTACAGGAATATAGGACCCACAGGATATGTAGTCAAAGATGTTTCCACTGTAACGCAGTAAGCAAAAATCACTGCATTCAAAGCAGCCCTGTCTCAGGCTCTGGTGCCTCTGGGGAGATCGCTGCTTCCCTTTCACCTTGGTGTTTATAAGCTGTGGTGCTATAGCCTCTCTGGGCCCAAATCGGTGTGGAAAACACCCCCCAGCCCATGGTGTGCAGGAAGCAGAGAGGGAAACCAGAGCTGAAGTCTCATTCAGTGTGTGAGAGCTGGAAACTGGGTTACACCCAGTGCTACCTTGCTGTGGGGGAAGGTCTTTGGGCTTTGTGAAATGCTCAAGCAAAGTATCAGGGTTAACTCTTCATGGGAAAACCTAGGTGTGTCTATTGACGACTCCTGATACTAATTAGTAAACACTTGATGGTTGATTGTCATGTTGATAGAAAAAGGACAACAGGCTGGTGGAGAAAGTTCCTTCCAAAGCAAGTCTCCTTGCCTAGGAGTGTGTGCTGAGAACTGTTTCCCAGTTTTGGATGCTGTAAGGTCACAGAGTGAAGTCATCTGCTCTGTGCTCCTGTTCTTCCACAGCAATAACCCCTCCTGGGCTTTGGATTAGGTCTTTATTAATTACATAGTTCCAGGTTTTGTAACAGGAGTGTCAATGTAGCTGCATATGTATTGTTGGGGTGTGTGCACATGAATGTGTACGTATTAAATGTGTGAATGCAAAACCAAAATGTGAATAGGTGCACATCCTGACTATGCAGCATGGCACGTAAAAACATGCATGGTACAATTAATGGAGCACTAATTTTGTAAAGGGCATCCTGATTTCACTGACTCCATGAATGCTGCTTTGATTTCCTGCTACAAGAATTAGCTGAAATCTCTTGCTGAATTTTACTACCAATGTTGCTGAGCTAGTTGGTTTTTTTTTTTTTCTGGAATGACTAATAAAAGGCATCCTTGAAGATCATGGGAGAATAAACAAAAAACCAAGCAAACAAACCGGGGCTGTTGCTGCCTGGGAAGTCATTTTGCAATGGATAAAAGGTCAGAGCAGCTTTTTGTCGGTGGATTTTCCTGTTGGGAATATTTATCATCTATAAAGTGCTGCATCTGCGACCTTTGTGAGTATTTTATCAATAACAAAGAACTGAATAATTCTACCGTTTTTGAAAAACCACTCATCTATATTTAAACAGTATGGAGGAGAAAATCTGTGTGCTAAGAGTTTTGGAGGCGAGTTGCCTGCAATAACTGCTGTTTCTTATGGCCCTGAAAAACTCGTCACATTTGGTTGAAGAGGCTACAGGGGATATATAGTCTCCCTGTTTTATGCAGGAGTAATTGATTCAGTTGTATGCAGGTTTATGTTCCCTTTCTTTTGAATATTTGTCAGTCGTTAGCACAAGTGACCACGATACTCCACAGCCTGTGCTGGGGTGCGGGGCACTACGGCTCGGTCAGTGCTGTAGCATAAGCAAGATGATGGGTTGTCTCGGAGCAGGTTCTGCCTGAACTCAGTGTCACCATGAGGTTGCCTTAGACCCTCTGGCTCTAGCAAAAGTGAAGGAGGCTTAATCCAGACTGGAGTCAGGTCCTGAGCAAAGCCCTTATTCAGGCCAAAGACTATTTACTTCTATTGATGCATATTTTTGAGGTGTGTCATTTCCACAGAAGGCATGTGATTATTCTAATTGTGTTTTGCTCTTAACTCAGTGCAGTTTATTCAGCTGCTGGATATATTTGTTGTGTTCAGTGCTCTTCCAAAAATCATTTGAATTTGGATGGAAAGTCCAAGTGTTCTCAAACATACTATTAAGTAGCTGCATTGCACCCCAGAACTTAATTTTCACAAAGATAATCTGCTGAGGGTCTCAAGGAGGCTTCAGGAGATCTGGAATGTTAAGAGAATCCTGCCTGATTGCATTTGAAAAATTTTATTAGCTGGAGCAGGCAGTTTACAGGGTTACTTAGAATTTATTTTGGGGGAAAATAATTTGGTCCTAATTAGTGTGTTTTGAAAGTGAAAACATGTTTGTATAGAGGGAGGAGTACTCTGGAAGAATAATTAAAAGACCGCTTATATTAATAATCTGATTAAACAGGAATGGAAACTCCACTAGTTTCTAACTCCAAGATTAATTGCACTGGGCCAGCTAATTGGCAGGCCTTGAATAAACCTCCGAGAATGACTCGCTCTTCAAAACTTTCATCAGAGGCAAAGCGGAGGCAGGATCCCAGCCTCATTAACAGTGTAAATAGCCACGGCCGCGGTACGTCAAACAGCCCAGCAGCAGCACTGCGCTCCTCGTCAGCGATGACAGGAATTGTCAGCACTGTGAGAGAAGCCCATTTTTCTTAATGAGATAACGTAGTCTAGCACGATGCTCCGCGGTATTTAGCGGTGAATCAGGTAGGTGTGATAGCGTGAATTAATGGAGCAGTGGTTTGGGGATATCGCTCAGACTAGCGCATGCACAGGGACTGGCTTGTCTCTAATGACACTGCAGCACATCACATTTTTTGCAGATTCTCAATGTTATTTTGCGGTGGATTTCTTTTTTTCCTCTCCTGGCTATTACACATTTTGATATTTGAGTGCTGTCTTGCTCTCAGGGAAACATCGGGTTTAAAGAACGAGCACAACCTTCTCAAGCCTGGGCTGCAAGCATGAGACATTTAAGTAAAGATGTGGCTGGAGAGGATTTTTGTGTTGCTCTGTAGCAGAATAGGATACAAACTGATTTTTAAATTATTTTTTATTTCAAAGCTCTTAAAAATTTTAAACATTCTGGTGGAAGTCTAAAATGTAAGTTAAAGACATGTAATTATTACGCTTGTGGAAGAAGGAATGTAGCCCATAACTTTTCAGAGAATTGACATCTTGAAATTTTCAAATTACGTGGTTTTTCTGGTCAGGGAGTGTGGATTTTTCTCCCTGTTTTGCACATGCCATATTATACTTGATATTTAGTTATTTTCATCTGTTGCATGTTCCTAAGACCACCACTATGAGTGCATCAGAACATTAATGAACATAAATTTCCTGCCACCCACTAGGCACTTAGGGAGAATTACAATACTTTATAGGCAATATTAAGTTAGGGGTGCCAAAATTACATTGAAGTGGCGCATTGCTAATGTTTGAATTCCGCTCAGCCAGGGTCTGAGCTGAAGTGATGACCAGCTGCAAATATTATCACAATGTATGTTTTCAGCTGGTAAAATCTTAATGTAAAAAGCTCTTGAGAAAACAGCAAGAACAAAATTCAATAAAAAGGCAGTTTTGGGGGAAATTGTTTGCTTACTACCATGCAGCTGTAATCTACATCTATTTTGAGTTAGAAGAAAAATTAAATATTCTAAAGCATGTATTCCCTCAAAAATGTTATGGCTGTTTTATAAGGAGTATATCACAGAGCATACTGAGGATTATCCTGGAATCTAGCCAAACTTGATGAGAACTGTAAAGTTCTACTTAAGTTTCTTTCCATCATTTTTTATGTGCTAATTGAGAAAAATCTAGCAAAAATACCATCAGAAGAGCAGCAGTAGTTTTATGCATTCAGCAAAAGGCATTGAACATCCTACAATATTTCACATTTAACTTTTTACTGAAGATGTAGGAATAAACAAAGTATTTGGGATAAATGTGGAAGTATTTTGTATGTGTACACACATTGAACGTGTGCAAGTGAAGGGCATACACTGACCTGCGGGGTTCAGAACCAGCACTGAAAGCCCAGGGTACACAGACCCTGCCGGGCTCGCTGCCTAGTGGTGGCTCCTGCCAAATTACTCACAAATTGTTGAAAGGAATTCTGTGTCATTCCTGTGGAACCGAACAGATCCCCAAATCTCTTAGATATTTGCTCTTTTTTACAGGGGAGAAAATACAGCAAAAACCTCCTTTAGAATGTGTGCTGGAAGTAAAAAAAATAAAAAGTTCACTGGCCTTCCAGCACCTCTGTTTCTCTATTCCTGTAATGCTTTTGTGATGGGTTTTAATTGACCAGTGTTTCCAGAAAATGAATTTCAAGAGCTTTATCTGCAGGAGCGTTATTCTTCCTGGTGAAGCATCTCTATGAGTACATTTAAGCAACCTGAAGTCCTAATACATTTACACAAAACTACCCAAGAAACCCACAACTGTGCATGCTTTTTTGGGTCGTACATTTAGTTTTAAGGCCTTCGTGAAAGGAAGTGTCAACTCCTCTGATTTTGCAGCTCCTGGAGTCCCAGATCTCTGCTTCTGGGGGCGCAGATGTATCGCTGTGAATTGAGTGTCACTGTTGGGTTGGAAGTGCTTGCACAGTCACTGATTTGGGGACATAAATGCTGTCACGTGATTTATGGATGAAGACAGTTAATGTGGTGTTAATTCTTAAAAATTGTTACTATGGCATTTTACTTATTTTGTAGTTAATTTAAATTCAGGCAAGATCAAGGGTGAGCTAGAAGTGAAGATTCACCAAATACAGATATGAAGTGTACATCCTGGTTGGTAAACGTGAATCTGAATCATCCCTTCTCACCATCATTGAATCGACCCCATTATATAAAATCAGAAATAACCCCATGACATCTGGAACGTAGCTGGGTGCTCTGTAGGAGTTGTGGTCCCAGCAGCTTGCCTGGAATAGCTGCGGAATGGGAAATAATGAAATAAAATAGCTGTAGTCACAAACCAGACACTTTTCATAGAATTCTAATGGCAGCAGAGTGCAAAGAAGAAAAAAACGAGCAATTTGAGACAATACATCAGAAAATGGAAGTCAAGGAGTGACCCTCCCAAAGCTGTTTAATACCATTTGACACAACCTATTGATGGATTTCACTTGTCAGCGTTGCAGAACGCATTTTCAGGCATCTTGAGATTCTTGTCATCTTGAAGCAGCATCTCTGCTGCAGCGTATTTTGGCAAATGAATCACAGAAGTAATTAAGAAAATGAGTCAGTGCTATTGCTGTCAAAGATTGTCAAGGAGACCATGAGAATGTAAGCTTTTAAAAAATAATTTCAGAATTCCAAGGCTCTACTAGGACCCTCATCCACTTGACTGCTTTTGATGGTGGAATTACACTGGTAGTGATCATTCACCTGGTTTGTATTAGGCGTCTGACAGATTCTGTGTGTCTAAAATCAATCCAGAAAACTCGGGACAAGTATCTACTGTTCTTGCACAGTTAATCTGCAGAGGTCAGAAGTGCCCCATTTTTTTCCCCTTACGTTCTGACAGTAATCACGGTTCACGCAGCCGTTACTCTCCTGGAATGTGGTGCATTATGCTACTCTTAAGCTCATGTTACTTTTACTGATTATTCATTATAAAGGGACTAAAATTCTATTCTTGGTGGCAGGTTTCAAGCACGCGATGTTTCATTCCTTTCGTCTGTAGGTAGGGGTGTGTGTGTGATGTTTGCAGGCACCAGGAGTTGTGTGGTATGTTGTGGGGTAACCATGATAGATTCCTTCATGCTAATCATTCCCAATCAGAGTCTGCTGATTATTTGCCCATGTTTTTGAAGTCAAACTCAGAAAAGCTTTGCTTGACTTGCTGAAAAAGTCTTGTTTGGTTTCTCCATTCTGACTCTCAAAATATAAATGACGTGATGTGAAAGCCATTTAAATCATCAGTGGGTGCTCACTGGTTGGATAAGCACGAGATCTATTCCCCACCATGAGTATCTTCAGAGATTCCCTCTTTCTTTACCGCTGCTCCCATGACAGGGGACTGAGCCTTCTCTTTCATGATCAGTCCCTCTTTTTTCAGCTATCGTCCCTTTTTGTTTTTTTTTCATAGATAAGCAGTACAGGACTTATTTCAGGTGATGCAAGGCCTGAAGTTCTCTAGGATGAATCCAAATCTCACAGCTCTTTATTTTCACCCAAGTCTAGAGGAAAAGGAGATGGAAGCTTTCAGATGGAACAACTCTTGCTGCTACGTATATCTGGAATTCTTTGTATTTGCAGACTCAAGAAGTCTGGGTAGATGGGTAAGATTTTAGATAAAATGATTTTCATTTCATCCAACCACAGTGTCAACTCTTTTGAATGCATATTGGATTGTAGCGGTGTTTACTCCAACTCTGGAAGCAGCCTAGCTACCGAGAGATACAAAGTTCCCTCCCCTCTTCTCCCCAGGGTTTATTTAGTGCTTAGTGCCTCAGAAGCTTAATAGAATCTTCCATACCATAAAATTTAATAGGGTGGTACTGTAAAATATCAAAATGCCAATATATATTTTCTAAATATTTAAAAAGATTCTCTTGCTCAATTATTTAGATCCCATCCAGAGTTCCCTTGAAACAAATTTAAAGTTTTACATGGATTTAAATAAAGTATGCTGTGAAGCAAACTGTACAAACATGTTTGCATACTGACACTGCTGACTACAGAACAAAATTTCAGTCAAACTTTCAAATTAAAATTCAAGGAATTTTTCATGTACTAAATCAGATAAAAGTCCTAGAACTTACAAAGAGGAACTGCAAATGTTTTATTAATGTTTTGGCTTTTCTTTACAAATATTGTTTTCCTTGTTTTCTTTTTTCTTCTATCAAACACTGTTCTGTACCTATTCTTTTTCTTTTGTAGTTTTGTTGACAGCTTTTAAATATGAAAAGGAAAATTTAATCTGGGCCTGCATACATTGGGAATTTTAGGTCACACGCTTTAATCTCGAGTATTTTACCCTTCGTGAATATTTTCCTTATGTGGGAGCAAACCTATGACTTTTCTACAACAGAAAGAGCAGTAAAAGAAGACTGGGAGGAGAAAGCAGGCAGATGTTTAGGGCATCTTCACAGGCAGGTAAGAACAGTTTAGGCAGCATAGGGAGTATGAAAAATGCATTTTTTTCCTCGTGCTGACCCCCACCGTGTCTGTAGGAGTGCTGGCATTGCCTCCTGCCTCTGTGTGCCTGTTGCACACTGGCCTTGAGCATCCCCTGAGCAACCTTTAGGACCATCTGTTGAATGAACCTGGACCCACGCTCACTCACTGGTTTTACCCGCTGCATTAAACAACCAGTAGGTTGTAATACCAAAACAAGGTTCTGTAAGCCCCAGTTTTCTCTCATAAATAAAATCTACCAGAATTTGTTGCTAATCCTATGAGTTTGGCATTAATTACATAAATAAACACTGGATTGATTGCCTGCCCTTATTTAGTTGCTAATAAGCAATGAGGGATAGGGTTATCATGTAATGAGACCCTGTGGTGTTATGTGACTCACCACATAGATGAGTTCCTTGATTTCCAGAACAAAAATAACCAGAAACCCTTCCCCATGCCCCTAGTTGGGGAATTTCCTGCAACAAGATGTCCCTTGCAGGTCCCTGGCTTTGATTTTGGTGTCTTTCTCCCCAAGTTATAGTATACTAATTTATCAAGATAACATACTTCATATTCAAGTATTTTTATATTCCTCCTTTTTTCAACACAGAAGGAACATTGGGGAATTCTGTTTGTAACCTACTTATTTTAAATTTTCAGTTGTAATTTTGCCTGGAGTCATAGTATAGAAATCTCTCCTCACCAAAGCGATCACAAGAGTGAGTCAGATTTTTAAATAGCAAGCGTCAAAATCCTATCGAAATTACTCTTTTTTTTTTTT
>NW_010419310.1:63494-98650 GCF_000710305.1 Buceros rhinoceros silvestris
GTCAAAATCCTTTCCAAATTTCTTTTTTTTTTTTTTTTTTTTTTTGGTTGGATCCTCTTTCCTTACAACCCCAGCCATTCTACTTTATTTCGGATACCAGTCAGACTGATATACCTGCAAGAAGTAGAATTTCCTTCGGTGTGGTTTTCTTCTGAGGTACTGCGGATGTCCAGAAATTCAGGTCCTTTGATCTCCAAACCACCCTTGGAAGGTTTCAGCAGTGCCTTCTGTTCACGGCCAGCCGGAGTGCTGCTTCACTCCTTTGTGCGACAGTTCACAAATTCAGTGGGAAATTCAACTTAGTAGGAAAGAGTAATCCAAGACCTTAAAAATACATTGCACTTTTAATTTTTTAGTGTTTTTAAAGGGGAGTTTTTAGATTAGTTTACTATTCATAAACAGAGGTTTACTTATTTATTATGTACTTGCTTATTTATTCTCTTGCTTTATTTTTAAAAGAAACATTAAAAAAAGCACTAAGTCAGCACATATCAGCAAACATTTTAGCTTGTTACAAGTAAATTTGCCTTCTCTAGCAACCTGCCCTTTACAGAAATTTTGGGAAGACGCATACTCCATGAACACCAGCAGGTCTGGGCTCTTTTCAGCACTGGGTGGGAGAACCGCAGTGGGGAAAATTCCCTCCCCTCCTCCATTCAAAGCAAACACTGTCCAGAGAAACCTCTCATTTTTTTTCCTCACTGACAAAGCAAGCCATAAACTGTTTCCTTGCAAGACTCGCTCCCAGCGATGAGGACCAGTTACAACGCCCTGGTCTACACGGTAACAACACGAAACCTGACCTTGAGATGGGAAAGGCTCTGAATGTTCCTGGCACCATGAGTCCTTCTGCTTTCTAAGGTGGAGGCAAAATAAGCCCCAGATCCTCACTATTTTTATTTTCTTCCCTGCGCTCCATCACAGCTCTCAAGAGCAGAGTTAATGGCAATCTTTATAACCCTTGTCAAAACTCATAATTTTAAAACAATAGCAGGAGAATTATCAGGGGAATATATGTCTGGCATGGGGCAATTTTGCTTCCTAGCTAGAAGGAGAATCCAGGACGTTTAAAAATATAAACCAATTTCTACCGGTTATTTTTCACTTTAAGACAGCAAGGCAGCTTGTAAAGCCCATCACATGCCTGATGTGAGCTCTAATGAGTTTTAACCTTGCTTTTTGCACAAAAAGCTTTTCGGGCTTCCTGTGCTCATTGAAAAATGTGGTGTTTACAGATGCACAGATTGTTTGAAAACCACTCTGTAAAATCCCTATGGACACCAGCACTGCTAATATTCATGCACTAGCATTTGGATCTTCCTAGAAATGCAGGGTTTAGCTCAATTTTTTTTCTTTCTACTATATTCAAGAGGTGAGTTAATCTGTGACTGCATCAACACGAGGCTACCACCATGAGGATGTCGTTTTTTCTTAGTGGCCAACAGATTTCCAATGTCCCCCTAGAATTCAGATGAGAGGGAATTGCTTTATTCCCCTTGATCAGGTATTCTAGAGAGAGAGAGATGGACCTAAGCACCATGTCACATGTTTAAGGTGCTGACAGACAGATTTAGTACTTCCTGACAACTCGGGTACACAGTATAATCTTGTTGCAAGATGCTGTCTAGACCAGTGCTGTTGAAACAGTGTTCAGAAAGTCACTCTTCCAGCAGCCACGGTGACAAACTTCAGGATTAAACTACCATACAGTATCACACCTTTCTTTTTAAGGAGCAGAATGCAGGAGCTGTCACCATAAGCTCTCTCCATGTCCTTCTTCATTAGGTAGGTAATGGCTGCGTGGGTTTACATAGCCCTGGGAAATGACATAAAATAAGGCCTGTTGAATGCAGGGAGGGAAAATCCCCAGTGTATGTAGAACAGTGGCCTGTTCCCAGGAGCCTGGTTTAAAGGAGCAAACCCAACTTTCCTTCTGCTGAAGGCAAACACTCTCCACAGGTTACAGACACACAGAAGTGGGTTGTCTGGGGATGAGTAAAACCAGCCCAGAAGGAAGGTAAATGCTGGTCAGGGATGGAGACTGATGCTGGAGGAGCGCTTGGACTCTGTGTGTGTTCATATGTGTGACTCTCGTTAAGGTGATTAGTAACAAATACAGGTTGTGCTTTGCTTTCTGGTTGAGCTACATCCTCAAAGCGAGAGGGGAGCTTTCTCCAGCTGAAGGGAAATTGTGGAGGTAGGCTCAGGCCAAGTCACGGTATGGGTTTAGGTAGTGAAGGAAAGAAGGAAGATCACTTATCTCAAACAAATGTCTTTAACTCCCCTTTATATCGAGAGATACTCTTAAGACTTGTTGATTGTCATCACCAAATTGGTACCTGATGAGATCGTTCCTCTCTTTGACAAGCATGAGCAACTTTGCCCCATCTTTTTCTCTGCTGCAACCCTGATAATGACCATTTCTAGATTGCAACGTGCCCATAATCAGCTCACATCTCAAGTATGAGAGACCAGTTCACGTTGGTTTTAAGCCGTGCTATCTTTCAGCGTGCCAACATTATCTGCATAGCTTTAATGGAAGATTTAAGTTCCAGCACAGTAAAATGCCTTCTTTTATTTAATTCAAATTTATTGTCATGAGCTCCGCATTCCCTGCAGAACTTCCTGCATTTTGGCCATCTGGCCGCTTGTCTTCATTTTCACCCCTATTACAGATGGAGAAGAGCAAACACCTGAAGCAGACAATACTGACCAGAATTTTTATTCTGTCCAAATAGGCCAGTAGCAAACTGAGCCCAGCACCCCTGCCTCCCCCCCCGCCCCCCATACTTGGTTCTTACACACATGAGCAAGTCTTACACGGTCTCAGTAAGCTTCTGCCCTCTTCAACCTGCTGCCTTTCTATTTCGGGTGCATCAACACAAGCCACCAGCCATGACCTCTCTCTTTTCCGTGAGTTAATACAGAAGCGGGTTTTACAAAGAGGTGTGGACGCGTTATCAGTGTGTCCTTGTAAATGTAGGTCAGCTCAGGCTGAATCCTTGGTGATACAGACACTTTCTTCTTTGTTTTCTGTGTGCTTACATAGGCATTACTAACTAGAATAGGGAGGGTTGCTGTGTGAGAAGAAATAAAACTCACCGCTTTCCGTTTCTGCAGTCCTGCTGGTGTCATGCAAGAGAATAAGCAGGAATTGGACACGCTTCCTCAGCAGATGTTGCTCTGAATGTGCACAGGACTGGTTTTCCCCAGTAAATCTAGGCTGAGATGTTCCTTGTAAGACCCAGACTTCTGCCTTGCTCGGTCTTGCAGTCTACTTGCAGGAGGAGTGGGACCAAATTCAGACCCAGTTCACTGTAGTACGAACTAATTAATCTTAGATGCTCTAATTTGGTGCCTTGGCAGGGTGATTTAGCCCTGCACTCACTGGTACTGGTCTCTGTGTCTCCAGCAGTCACAAATTCACTCTGTTTAACCCTCAGTGTTGTGGTAGGGACTGGGGAGAAATTCCAGTGTGAACTGAGGAGTGGAGCACTGTGCTGTACGATCAGAACTCCAGCGCTTTGCCCCACTTCAGTATATCTCTGTTGCATTAATAATTGAGTATAACTTTAAAATACCTCATAGGACAAACCCCTGGAGAACTGTGGGTGGTGCAGCGTGTTACTGGGCTGATGCCCGCTCGGGGCTTGGTGATGTAAAGAAGCCTGTTTGCTTGGGGCGGTTCCATAATCACGTTGTCGAGGGATTAACACAAGCATGGGCTGGGGACAGGCTGGAGCACCCCTACACCTCCTGGGAAGCCCTGTGTCAGCTCCCACGGAGGAGATGGCATTTACCTGCTGTTCCCAGGGCCTGAGAAGGTTTAATTTATTAATTATTATAATCTGGGGCCTTGAGTTGTGTAATCATTTATTAATATAAAGCCTTTTGAAAAATTCAGATGTTTGAACTTTATAAATGCTAATGTATAAAGCACCAATTAAAAGAACAAGTACAGCGTTAAGATTTTCTTCAGCTGGGGAAAAAGGTAGTGTATCAACCTACTTTTCTGTTTTGGATACTTGTAGCAGTGGCCGCTTTTTTACGTACTAATTATTCATGTTAAACATTTTCCTTATTACTAAAACACTGTGATTCTGTTCTCTTTCTTTTTGTGAGGGAGGGGTGTTTTCCAGTCGGACAAAATGAAAGCTATACGGTGCTTATTGAAGGAATTAATAGAGAGACAGGAAGAAAAATCAAGGCCATAATAACCAGTAAGGAAGTCAGCTACAGGGCTTACCGTTACCGATAAAATTTTACCTTGTATATAAACGTGCATGCGTGTCTCTTGGGTCGAGTCCAATGCACTCTTTGCAGTTTATGAGTTCCTTTGATGTCAAAGGGACTTAACTCTAGCTGTTGAAAATAAGGCAAGAATTATAATTTACGGTTTCCAGAAGCTCCATCAATTCTGTATATCCTTGGGCAAGTTTGATATTTTGAGACGTCCGGAAGACCAATAAGCAACCTGCATTTTTACTGCTGGCCAGTGTGAGTCTATAACCTATATAACCACATCTAAGGACTCCTGTTGAATATCTGCTCTGCCCTGTCGCTGTTTACCTCGGACTACTTGTAATATTATAGATTTACCCTGGACGTGAGTGCAAGTTGCAAGACAAGATATTGATTCAGAATACCTGGTAATAGAACAGTAATTGCTTTGCTTTAAAATTAAGTGACCATACTCATTTTAGAATCTATACTATTTAATCATTTCTAGTAGTATCTCATGATACGAAATAGCAGAGACTCCAGACCCGATTACCCTCACAGAAACGATGGGTCGTGTTGTATTTCACAAACAAATGACCATCAGGAAAGCTGCTCTTATTTACCAGAAATGCGTCTGATTTGAACGAAAGTTCCCTTTCTGGGGCTGGGGGGGAAGCAAAATAAGATGCACCTTTTGAATTATTTGTAGATATTTATATGTATCAACAGAAATCATGATTACTTTAATTCATCTAAATATGCCTCAGTTTTGTGCTAATCTAACTAATAAAGTAGACATGCTCTGTGGTTTTTTATGAATATAAATGCAATACAAAAGCAATAGTTTTCAGTAAATAATAGGCTTTTCTCTCCATTACCATATTTAACAAGTAGAGGAAAAAATAAGCATTGCTTCAGGTACTGACTTACTGTGTTATGCTGGAAATGGGGTCCAATGCATTTTTCTGCCTTCAAAGATTAAATTCCCTGTGGCGCATAAATTGCGTATTTTCTGAATTGTGAACTGATTTGCATATTTAAAACATCTGTTTATGAATATTTTTGTGATAATAATTACTACTTACGCAGTTTTAATCCGAAGAGTGAAATTTTAAATGGAGAATACTAGAGGGAACAGATATTTACCTTCTGGTCATTATTGCCACAATTTGTTTTTCTACAGTCTGCCAGTTCGTGGTTTTTTTTTTTTCTCCCTATCTATTTTATCTCCATTTTAAGTCCATTTCCTTTGTCATTTTTGTGTGGATTTTTATTTTTGTTCATCTCTTACCAGGGGCATGAAAAACTAAGAATGAAGCTACTATTTTACTTAATAAACAGAGCCTTGTTTGAGAGGGGATGCGAGGAAGGATTTACCAAGGGGGTTTTGCTTTCAAAAAGATTAACTCAGTCTTTCATAAACTTGGAGGAACACGGGAACTGACGTGTAACACAACACAGACATGTGCTGAGTAAAGGATTGCCACCAATACTGTAGCAGTTCACAGTAAATTTGGTCAGGGTCCTCCTGGCTGGTTCTGAACCTCGACATGAGCAAAACCACAACTGGCTGACCACAGGGAGCTTCAGGAAAACCTAATAGTTGGGCTTGTCACTCAAAGCAAGAAACAATAACTAAGTAGCTTTAAGTGTTTTTCTTCTCCAGCTCCTCGGCAGAGCTGAGGAGGACTTTACAAAAGATGCCCTGAGCCGACTGGGCACAAACAAGTGGAAAATCTCATTAGATTTTAACACCTTGAAGGAGCTGCACTTTTTACAGCACTACCATTTTCTTTTCAGACCCTTCAGCATCTTCATCAATTAAGCACCGCAGTCCTGACACTGATTCATACAGAGGTTACTTTAAAGTGTTTTGGCAGTGCAAAACCAAAACCTCTAAAGTCTCTGTAAAAGGATTTTTGTCTACGTGAGAATCAGTCCCAGTGTTATTATGACAATTCCTTGATCTGCTGCACACTTTTCATTTCTGCAGACACTAGACCTGAGATTTCTGGAAGGGATGGTAAGAAAAACAAGAGGAAAAGTCTTTGGCTTTTTTATCCCTGGTGGGAGGAGAGATGTCTTTGTCTTAATCCTCCTTACCCCTGTAAGAAGTTTGCTGAGGCTGGCTAATTAGTGTAAGGTAAAATATTATCATGGTCATTCAGCTTGTTGCTCAGATGAGAAAAACATGCTGCTGCTCCGACCTCACTGCAAAAACCAAAACAAAACAACCACCAAGTGGAGTGTTTAAGTTAGCTAATTCAAGATGACTTGAATAGAAAGCTTAAAGAAAATTCTAGAAAATACAGATGAGGTCAAATCTCTATTCTCCTGTTTTCGAACACGTGATAATCCTTATGTCTGCTGGTCTTGCACATTGTAATAGCTTGTTGGTGTGAGTACCACTGCTGAAGAAACCCCTCCACTGGTCCCAGCTAAGACAGCCTGCACAGAATGTCGCTGGCTGGGCCAAAGCGTAGCATCTGCTCACGATGCTCTCACAACACGGTCACGTAGCTTGAGTCCTTTAGCTATCAAATAGCTTGGAGTAAAACACTCGAGACAGTCAAGTCCTTTGGGGCTGTGATGAAGCAAGGTGCTGTAATGCTGAGCTGTTGTTACAGGATTTGGGCTGAACAGAAATAACCAAAAAAGGCTTAAACTTTTGTTCTGTTTTTTTTTGTTTGTTTTTACATCATACTGTAAAAATATATGACAAGTTATACCACACTTGTCGTGATAGTTGTTGAATACCCGTTGGTAGCTCACTGAGAAACATCAGCATTGAAATTATGTGATTTCCTCTTGTTCTTGTGGACAGAGTGGGTGGAATGTTTTGCTTTCTTTTTAGACGCTCTTGTTCCTCAGCTTCTAGAAAAAGTAGGGTTAGAAGAGTTTATTTTAATTACTTTAGTTATTATTTAATCAGAGCAGAAAGGAAGAAGAGCTTCGACTCACCTTTCCACATGTGAGAACTTATTTCAAGGTTGTGGACTTTGGACCCCGTAACGTTCCAATTTAAAAAGTAATTCAGAATTAGAAGTGGATAACACTTGCCTTCCACAATACTACATAATGGGAAATGTACTTCCCCTGATTGTTTTTTCCCCAATGAGGAACTTTGAATAGAATGGAAATATGGACTTGATGAGCTTAAAGATCTTTTCCAGCCTCAAAGATTCTACGTTTCTATGATTTCACTTGCTTTATACAGCTAAAGCATTTTGAGTTTGGTTGACTATGCATTTATTTGCACCCACCTGGATGCTGCGGGCTAGAACATTGGAATTAAAATTGAAAAGAACACTTTATTCCTTTTTCTTCAGCAGACCAAGATCTTGACACAAAGTTTTCAACCTCTGTCCACTGGCTTCCAGTGGCACCTGTTCTTTTCTGAACTGCACCAAGTGCTATGAGGCTGCAGCAGAATGAAGGCAGGAGTTTCCCCAAAGCCTCTGCCCTCTGGCACTGCTGAGTGGTGCTTGGGAAGGAAGCGAACAATTTCAGAATTTCCAAACTTAATATTGTCCAGAAACTCTGCAGAAAATGTTGATTGTTTCAGATTTATCCCAAATCTAAGAAAGAAATATCAAAATATCAGCAGTATTGTTGGGAATTGGGAAGTTGGGAATTTGCCTAGCTCACAGGGACAGGAACAGCAGTCACACCATAACCCCCCCCACCACGAGAGGGGTCATGACTGTAGCTGTTGTCTTCCATCCACTTCACAGACTATGCCATTTGTCTGCAGCTAAGAATTACTTGAAAAACTCAGCGGCATTATCACTGCCGTGTTTCCTCTCACTTGCGTTCTGTATTTCTTGGAGTGAGCATCGCTAAGGTGCCTGCCTGCCTTTTTTTCTGGTTTCTGCAGCTGTGAGAGCAGAAAGCCCCAGGCTAAGCACGGCTAGCAGCAAGAACACTTTACAGCCGCTCCAGGAGTAGACAAGTACCCAGCATGGCATGTCTACAGGTTTCCCCTCCTCAGACTTTTTGTTGTTCGTTCTGCTGCTTCTGGAGCAGAGTTTCACTCTTGGCAGCCTCCCTCTGCAATCTAACACACCGTCTTTCGGCTCCTCTTGCCCCGAGACAACGGGAAGCCCTGTCAGCACTAGTGGAATCAAGCATTTCTGGAGAAAGAACGAACCCCCTGACAATAGAAAGACATTCTAGTGAGAGAAATAATTTGAGATAGTGTGGAAGGAGGAGGAGGAGAAAAAAGATAAAGGTGGAAGAAGAGACAGGATCAAAACAGATAGGAGATGAAAAGCAGAACGGTGGGGGAGAGAGCAAGGGAAATACTGCAGCAGCACCGAAGAACTCAGAGTCTCTAAAAACCATTAAGAGCATTGGTATGTTCAGAAACCAGCTATTCACAGAATCCTCTGGTTGGAAGAGACCTTTAAGATCATCGAGTCCAACCTCTCACCCTGCACTGCCAGGGTCCCTAAACCCTGTCCCTCAGCACTAATCCACACGGCTTTTAAACACCTCCAGGGATGGGGACTCCACCACCTCCCTGGGCAGCCTGTGCCAATGCTGTACAACCCTCTCTGTAAAGTTTTTCCTCTCTGTAAAGAAGTTTTTTCTGATGTCTAACCTACATCTCCCCTGGCACAATTTAAGGCCATTTCCTCTTGCCCTGTTCTTTTTTCTTCCTCTCTCCTAGTCCTTTAGCCGTGCTTATCCTTAAAACTTAGTTTTAGCATCTACATAGCAGCAAAGCAACTGCCTTATCCATTATTTTAATGCAGAGTATCAAGGTTCACAGTTAGACTTTGTCCTATACAGTGGCAGGCGTCTTGTCTCCTTTGGGGGAAAAAAGACTACATTTTCCTTTGCCAGGGCTGCCCTTGCATCCCGATGCTACTCTACACCTTGCAGGAGTAGCACAGAAGCAGATGTACAAGCTATGTCACACACGACCTGCAGTCAATTCCTGTCCACTCGCATTTGCTCAAGAAAAGATAAATATTCCTTTGAAAGCAACAGGCAGATTGGGTATCTGCCTTCTCGTATTACCTTTAAGATTAAGAAGATAAGCGGTGTTTTATTTTTAGTCTTGCAAGGCACCATTTCACTTCCCAAGCAGCTGATTACATGTTAGGAATGGGAGGATAGGAGGGTGCTTTTTGTCTTATCTCTGTGATTTATTGTTGAACTCTCAGACCGTTGGATTCGGCCACCTGAAACCCTCCCTCATCTCACCAGCACTAAAGAGAAAAGTGCTTTGGGTTTTGATTTATGCCAGAAATACGTATTTTTTTTATTATGAAGCACAGATTTACTATAATGGCTTTCAGATCCCTAAGGAGAAGCTTTTCCAGCCTGATTCACATATTGATAATGTAATACAATATATTTTCCCTTATGGCTTTGTAGAGCAGGTCTCAAAAGCTCAACTTAAAAAAAATCTGTCTGAAACTTGTAAGTTACTTTATGGCGATGACTGGTGTGAAGGTGCCGAGGCATGCCTGCAGACCACCCTGTCTGCATCAGCCGGAAAACAGCTCCTGGGTATTAGCAACGCCGAAACAGCGCTCATCTGATAGTTTTATAAAGGTTTCATTCCTTTTTTGAGCAGCGTTAGTGTTGTATCTGCTTCCCAAAGGTGACTGGCGTGGCACTGTGTGATTCACAAAACAACGTGGCAAGAAAAAACACCTTAAAGACACAATATTGTTATCAGGAAAAGATGGGCCTTTTTGGCATTGGGAACATTTGAGGACATCGTCTATAGATGTAAACGCCTGTAACTCCCACTGGGACCAAATGTCGCTTGTTTGGATAAGAAGTGAAGAATGTAAGAGTTTTAAATTGTCAGTGAAAAACCATGACAAGATTTCCCCGGGTCTGGTTACTGAAATCTCCTCCCTGACATCACCTTCCTTGAACCCCTGGGTACTGCCAGCCTGGCTGAGGGACCCAGATGTGCCCTGCGGTGGGGCTGCTGGGACCGGCTGGAATTGTCCATGTCCAGCTCAGGGCAGCACCTCAGAGGGGCTCCTTCACGGTAACAATGCTAGACACAGGCACCCAGTACTTTCCCCTAGATAATTCGTCACATCTTCATCTTTGCAAAAATGTTTGACTTCTGGGAGCCACAGGATTCCTGGGCACCTCTCTGCAGGCTCTTTGGCTTCTTGGCATCCAAAACTTTCCTGTCCCTCCATCATCCCTGCAGCTCTGGCATCGGCCTCCTTTGTCAGTCTGTCGTGGATGTCCCAGGCAGAGCTGAGAAGTTTAGAGGATGAGGTTTGCAGGATGAGGTCAGGACCAGCGAGGTACCTGGTGTGACTCAGGCGAGGGATGGACGAAGGAGGGATCTACCCAGGACCTGTGGAGCACCCCTGGAGCCATGGCACCACAGGGCATCCCTGCAGGCTGGGGCATGACTGAGTGGTCCGCAGCCCTGGCCGCTGCTGCCCTGTCTGGAAAGCCATGCAGTTTCCGGAAAAGCAGAGGTTTTTAGCAGCGTTAACTCGCTCTGCTGTCACTGGAGTTACTAGAAAGGAGAGCTAAGAAGCTGGCAAACCTTCAAGATATTCCAGGAAATACAGCGCACTTCTAATTCACATCATTTAAGCATCTGAGAAACTTTAAAGCACGATAATAGTACCTCCATCCCCAACGCAGCCGTTTTGCAGGCCCTTGGAAGGTAGAGGATGGTTTTAACCCCAGCTTCTGCTGTAAGTTTGCAATTATCTTTTGCTGAATGTTCTCTAACTACACTCCATTGTTTTGCTGGCTTGGGGCATGTTTGAAAGCCCACTAAGTTACCGGCAATGTTGTTTGTTCTTCTATCAGGCGGTTTTATTAGATTCTCTGTAAACACTCCCTCTAGTAAGCATGTGTTGTCTGTTCCTCAAATATATTCCTGAAAAAGGGATTGGGATATGTCTGTGAGGAAATCCTTCCTGCACCCAGGCCAGTGGCCAGGAGGAGCAAGACTGGCTGGGGAGGTGAGAGAACAGCAATCCCACTTCTGCTGGGCACTGAACCTCAGTATAAAGCACCCATGACTACCATTGAAATACATCAACTCAAAACCTACATGAACAGAAACGTTTCAGAAAGGTAACCCAAATCGGGATTCATTTCAGTAGTGTGGCGCTTCAAAATATTTGGATTTTTTCTTTTTTGTATTTCAACTTTCATGCTGTTCTTTTTGCACCGTTTTAAGGGGATAATGGCAAGGGGTGGCACAGCTTTTTCTCCACTAAATGCCAGATAAACTTGCTCAGTGGTTTCTTACCAGCCCTGCCTGATGGCCTGACTGGGGAGCTGCTAAAAAACTGTGTCCTGCACGGCAGATCTGCTAACACTGCCCACCACGATGAACTGCCTCCCAGTGCCATCCAAGAGCAAAGTTCTGTTGTTACCTCCATTCCTACAGAGCGAAACAGCTCCCAGTACAGTGGTGCTGCAGCACTTGCCTCTGCTGGGCTCTACAGGGCTTGTCCTGCTGGAGGGGGAAGCCGTTTGCTTGATGAGGAGCTGAGATTCCTTCCCCACGCTGTTTCTACCCAGGCAGCTGGATACCTGCCTGAATGCTCAGCGCACCTCAGTACTTCTTTCCCTTCCTTGTATTTATTTCTGCTCTTTACTGGAGCTATTAGAGGCATCAGGGCTTTACCAGTCCCCGAAGTGCATCTCCTGAAGCAGAGGTGCTCTGGCCGGGAATGCTGTGAAGCAGAGCAGACAGCTGCTCGGGGAATACGCTCAGGATGGGAGCTGATGGAAGTGGTTAGTGTGAGCCATTTCAAAGTCAGTTGACACTGAAGTTGCACCTGATGAATTGCAAGAGGTGTTACAGCAGCGGCCACTGGGAAAATCGCTGTTTCTCAACAGCTACTGCATACTGGCACCAGAGAACCACCAGCGCTTCCTGGTGTGCAGGGAGGAAATCCTGACATCTCGCATTCAACCCCATACGCGGAGTTAGAACAGGGAGTAAATGCAGGGGGATAGTCCTTGGTAAGGGCTACGCTGGAAACCAGACACTTGGAAACCCAATGCTCTTCTTAGTCCACATGGCAGGTCACTGATGTTACAAGGAGAGGAGCTCCAGGAAGAGAAGAATGTTAATAAGCTTATTTTGTCTTTTAAAAACAGCAGACTTCAGAATTAACTTTTGAAATGGGGCCATGGCCCACACAATGGATTCTGAACACTGCTCCCTCACAATAAATTCAGAAATAGTGCAATAGCCACACCATGAGTCACCCTTTTCACAGTCTCTCTGGGTTTAGCATTTCAGCACAGAACAGCATTAATGATAGTGTCGGAGGTGGGGTACCTTGTGCTTCGAAGCGTTTTACAGAAGGAAGGTTTCCATGAGTGCTGAGGCTGTCATGTAAATCTTCTTTTGGGACAGAGCATCTTCCTCCTCTGCAGTGGCCCCTGGCTACCCAGTGTCTTTTCCAAACTCCACGATGCTCCACAATCAAAAGAGCTATAACAACACAGGGCTGTTCCTTCACGTTTTTGCCTGACATGAACTAGAAGCTGGTCCCAGCCCCATGAAGGTAAACCAATCAACTGAGCTTTCCAATGGTCTGGATGTGTTCTGGGATTCTAGTGTTAAACAGACTGAAAGAGAGCACTGCAGAGATTATCCCAGAGGGCAGGTCCTGACCGCCGCACCGTGCAGGGAGTACTCTGCCAAGCTGAACCTACTGTCCCAGGACGGCTGAACATCTGGCCCTTTTTCTATATTTTGTGTCCCATTTTATTAGTAAGAGACACTATTTCTTTCCAGCATTGGGGGAGGAAAAGAGAGGTTGAGGACAAACAGATGCAAATGGAACACTGTTGGACTTGGCAGGAGTTTAGGTGAGAAGAACACAAAGGGGAAACCACGCTCCTGTTTGGGTATTTTGGCTGAAAACCCAAGGCTGGTGTTACTACGTGTGTACCGTTTGTGGTCACCTGTACGGTGAAACTCAACTCTGCACCATGTGGGCAGTGAACCTCAACTGCTCCCACTGCCCGTGTAACTCGGTGGTGGTTACAGCAGGGATGACAGATATGATACCGCATCTGTCATCCTCACAGCGCCGTGTCAGAGCGGTGACAGCAGCCCCCATCCCTCCAGCCCATTCATCCACATTATGCTGATGAAATGTTAAGGAAACTCCGTTCTCTCAGTCTGATGTGTTGCTTAAAAAAACGGTGAAGTTCTAAATAAAAAATAGTTTGAGATCCTGCCAATGTGAAAGCTATTATAAAACAAAAAGCTATTTTGCATCAAAACCAGTTGCTGATTGTCCTGGAGAAATAGGCAAAACATTCTATCTTGAGCCTTCTTGTGTGAAAACCAGGAAAAAACCCAGTGTTTTGTTTCATGTAGCTTCAATCCCACCTTCTGGGCCAGCTGGCAACCCTGGAATTTGCAGATCGTAGTTGCTTCTTTAATTGTTTTCCAATTATTCATTTTAAGATTTTTAAGCATAATCCCGGGCCGTTCAATTAACATCACAGCACACATGCTCTGCCATCCATCTGCTCGAGTTGTCTTTAACTGACACTGTCTTGTATCTAGTGTTCATAACTACCAAACACATCTCCAACATAATCCACCTTCTGTTCCCACCTAGAAAACAGATTTTGCCATTTTTTATTCTACTACTGTGCAGTTATCAACATCTTTCCACTGGAGATTTGTCGTTGGTGAATGTAACATGTTGGGAACTGAGGTTACTTTAATGCATTCACAGAAAAAGCAAGTGGTCATATATTTTGAGACTAGAAAGGATTATTGTCTGCTCTGGCCTTTTCTGTAACACAGACCATAAAACTTCCCTGCTCTAGTTCCTGATGCTGGTTTAATAATAATAATACTTGAACCAAAGCCTGTCTGTTTAAAAAAAATTAGTTTCTGCTTAACATATAACCAGTAATAAATCCACAGAGTTATCCTGGGTATTAGCTACTCTCACTGATAGAAATTTGCACTTCCTTCCTCAATCAGAAAATGTTGAATTTTGACCACAAACACTTTGTCGTATTTACAATGAGAATCTTTCCCATCCATCTGCTGGCTTGTGCGTAGGTTCTTAAACTTGAGCTTGTGGCATCTAAACCTTCTCTTTGGATAAATAAATAGATTCACACCCCCATTTTTTTCATCATAAAGCATACTCCTAGTCTGCGTAGGTTCTTAAACTTGAGCTTGTGGCATCTAAACCTTCTCTTTGGATAAATAAATAGATTCACACCCCCATTTTTTTCATCATAAAGCATACTCCTAGTCTTGATTGTTCTTGGAGCTATAAAACCTAAGTAATTACTGACACTTCTCCCTAAAATGTGGCCGTAGAAAGACGACGGTATACACGCTACTGTGGGCCAGCAGTTGTGAATGTGAAATAACACAGTCTCCCTCGCCTGACCTTAATCTCCAGAGATAAAGCAAGTGATCATTCCCTCTTCATCTTCCTCGCGCCGCACTATGGGTTTATAATCTTTTATTCTGTGCCTGTCAGTAGCTCCTTTCCCAGCAGGAAGCCTCATTCCCCCGGAAGGTACTCCTTACACAGTAGCTTTCTTGCCCTTCCCTGGGCTTGCTGTAGCTCTGCTTTCCCCTGGTTTTCATGATACGTGAACTTTGCAGGTAGGCAGCTCAAAAAAACCCACCCAACGGAAAACAAGGAGGAAGTAAGTGTATTCACAAAACTGTGGAACTCATTACTAACAGATATTGTGAACGCTGGAAGCTTGGTGGGTTCAAGAAGTGAACAGACAAAACTACTGAGTGAGCGAATTCCACCAGGGCTATCAAACAGCTGTTACCTCTGATTCATGAGGCCACTCAGCCACAGGGTTCCTAAAGCTGAGGTCGGTCATCAGGAAACGGTTAACCCCTGTGTGTCTCTCCTTGTGTTCAGGTGTTCCTCATGAGGACTGGGAGGTGTTCTGGAGGAGGTGCTCTGGGCCTTGGGTGGGTACTGCAGTAAGCTGCGCGGTGCTGGTGGTGTGTTGGGGCTGGCTGCTGTCCTCAAGGAGTGCCCTGCTGCTAAAGGATGGATGTAACTCCAGATACAGGGATCTGAAAGCTTGGAGGGCTTTGGCTTAGCTTTCATGAAGATTTATTGATCACCCTTCTGTGCTTGAAGTGTGGTTCCTCGGAGCAGGCTGCAAAAGGTACGATAAGATTTCTTACCTGTGCTATGCCATGCCCTGCAGCACCTTTTCTGGGCCAGAGAGTGATTCTTTTCCTCCCCTTTTTGTCGTCATTATCCTTAAGTTTGAGGAGGTTTGAAGGAAAACTATGTTATACTATGGTTATTTTCGATGATACACGTACTGGTACAAGCAGCCTGTGTCCCTGACATTCTTGTATTATCCTAGGAAGGAATTTGGTCTCTGTTTCTTGTGTGTTAAATGAGTAGTTTATGCTTGGGCGTTTTACAGCTTTTCTGTGTATAGTTATCTGTGGACTCTTTCTATCTTAACACTGCAGGTGATTTTCTGTCCCTATAGCTTTAAGGAATTTCTGAAGGCAATCATCATAGGTTTTTTTCTGGTTGTGACACAGATTAAGCCGGTGCTTGTAAGGCACTTGTTTTATGTAAGGTCTTACAAAAAGAGGTTTTATTTAATGAATCACTTGGCTTCCTCCAAAATTCTTCTTTTCTAACGCTGCTAGAAGTGCTAGTGTAAGATACAGTGTTCCTGCTTCAATAATCTCTTTAATTCTGATAAGAAGTGAGATCCCATGTTTCATTCGTGCAGTATTTTCTTATGTCTCTCTAATGATCTATGGAACAGCTCTACTGAGCATGTGCACAGAGGCATCATCTAACCCCTCCTTGCTCCATTTCTCAACCACTCCCTCTACTTCTGCCCTTTCGAAAGCACCCAGGCAGTGGATCACAGTTGTGAAGTAGAGCCCTGCTATCCATTCAAAAACAAAGCTACTCTGAAGCAGAAATACGCTAGGAATTAAAATTACACTGTAAAACTCTTAAAATGAGGTTGTGAATTCAAACAAAGAGAAAGTAGGAGATGTAGGACTAAGCAGGATTTTTGTATGTGTGTGTTTATGCTACAGAACTGATTTCATCCCTGCATGATACTTTTGCACCTCTCAAAGATTTGTATGAGACCTATACCATTTTTGTACCCTTTACAGTTGGTATCTGCAAAGGGACGCAACAAGGAAAAGCAGCAGATTAGGGGGAAAAGAGTGCCTAGGATATTAGATGTGAATGGTGGATCAGGTTTATCTGCAGAGGGCTCCTATAGCCACCGCTGCTGCTGATCCTGGTGCTATGGCAATTCGTGGTGAGTTTGTGGGGTGCTGATGCCTTCAGTCTGTATCTCTCCAACCCCTTCATGCAATGGTGCTCGCCAGCACCCTACGCTTGTGCTTTCAGCCCTGAGCATGGCAGGGATGTGGTCAGTGTACTCCAGAGGTGTTCTTGACAATGGAGTGTTCCTCTGGCATGCTAATATATGTGCTGGGAATGAACCCAAAGCCTGAATTGCCTAACGATCTTTCTCTGTCTCGTATTTATACATGCAGGTTTTTAACGTAGCTGCTCTCTATTTATTATGTCTCCTATAATTAAAGTTAGCCAATAGCACAGGGAGATCCATATTGCTCCAGTGCCCAAGCAAAGCTGTGCCGCTGTGCCTAGGCTGGGTGTATTGTTAACTGAAAGCATTCCCATTTTTCAATGCCTCAAAAACCACAGGGTCCAGTTTTGCAAACCTTAAGCCGCATGAGCGATCCCTTGTCCACCGAAATCAATGGAATCCCTTGTGTGAATAGGGATTACGCTAGTGAATAAAGGGTTTTCAGATCAGGGCCCTAACCCTTTTTTAATTAACCTTCTAAGAAAGAATTTATACAGGGAAACTCTGGCGCAGCGGTGAGCGGTCAATAAACCATGTCTTTGTAATTCCTTCCTTCCTTTATGGGCCCTTTGTGCGAGGCTTAAGAGAAATGGATCTCACCGTCTATATTCCTTCCTTGCTTCCCTCCTGCCTATGCCAATCACTTTATAAATGTCATAGTTTCTCTCTATTGTTCCCTTTTGGGGGTATATTTGCTCTTGTCGCATTCAGTGACTGTTAGCTTAACTATTTCTTTTTACATTAGAAAAAAAGTAGACAAAATGGACTGAAATGTCAGGAAGAGAGATTCCATTTTATTTTAACCTCTAGGCATCAAATCACTGATTTTTATATTAAGAGTCCAGTAAGACAGTTTGTGCTAAATGGAAGTTTCTGCTTCCTATATTTCAATATTACAGATGATCTGTCCTAAATACGAAGTTCTAGGATTTGAAGGATTACCTTTAAAACAGTCTCTTGTAATTCTCCATCTTCAGGTTCGCCTCAGTGCCTTAAAATGTCACAGTTATTGTTTGCTGCTGCAGATTAACCGTGGTGACCCAGAAGCAAGATCAGCAAATGACAGAAAATAGAATAATACTAAGATGTGCTTGTTTAGCTGAAGTGTTTTCTGACAGTGTTGCAGTGGAGAATCAAAAGTGGCAGGAAATGGTAGAGATGGAGGAAACAAAGATATCCACTGCTTTCCGCAGACAAGTGCAAATTTTGCTGCAATCCGCAGGACATAAGGGATTCTCGGCCACCGCAGAGTAGAACGTTGTTTCCTCAGTGCTGAAATGAAGCTGAACGACAGGCGAAATGATTTGCCTTTATGTTGGGCACCAGAAGTTTTTCCTCTTTTCCCACTACCTACTTCTAATTTCTGGGAGTATTTGCAGTTACCTGTAAATTGGAAACACTCCATCACATGCTTCCTGCCTTCTCTGTGTGTAGCTGCTTGGCTGGGGCTGTATCCCTTGCTGTGATGGTCTTCCAGATTTCTGACTGGATAATTTGGAGTTAACTACAGTGTTTTCTAGTGAACAGAGACACTCTGCTTAAATTTGGGTAAACATATGCAAGTGAGGCTGCAGAATGATTTATGTGAAGAAAATTTCCATTCACGCAAATATTTGCAGGTGTATGGATGGAACAGAAGGTCTGAACATCTTAATTCAAGACAGTACCAGGATAAAATGTTCATTAATAGTTTTCCTGCTGTTGGTCCAAGCCTTAGCATTTTTATCTCTAGGAAGGTGTTGAATTAGCTGGTAAGTGGCTTAGTCGACACGCTGAGAAGCAATGTCAGTGTGATGTGGGCAATTTTTTACTCCTGAAGAATAAAAAGGATGTCAATTAATGCTCCTATTGGCCCAGTCCCATTCTTCCTGAAGGATACCTTGTGCTGCATTTGTCTGTCTGTCCTCTGATCCTTCTTTGACTATGTTCCCTCTTTTCTTCTCTCTGCTTAATCATTCACAGTCCGTTCAAAATAATTGGTTTGGTTCTGTGAAGGTCTATGTCTGTAATGATAAAGTTCCACCTTTCTCTTCCCTACCCTGTGTTTGCTAGGAATAGATTTCCTCTTAAATGAAGGCAGGCAGGTGTACGGAAATGCAGTCAATAGCGTCTAGATTTTCAGCTTTGGGGGAAGCTCTCTTTGGAAAGGTGTTGAGTGGAGTATCTCTCCTTTTTAAAAAAGCTCTCAGGAAATTCAAGATTTTTCCTCTTCCTTGGGGACATTAGGCAAAGACAGTGTTTATGCCGGGGTGTTCTACAGCTTGAGACTACTGTTAGAAGAACCTTTGTCCTGTTATCTTGCTGGCTACCACCTATTCTTTGCTGGAAAAACCCCAATTCCCCAGTTGCCAACTTTACAAACAGTCTAAGGGTGTTCTCTGCTCTGTCTTTGTTAACAATCTGCAAGCAGGAAAACACAGGGGATTTTTTGGTTTTAGCTTCTCCCGAGACAGAGTCAGGGCGGTGTTGTACAGCAACTGTGAGTGGAAATGTAAGATCGTTCCCAGCTCGTGACTTTGTGCCACTGAACACTGGGTTGCTCTCCTGGCTGTACGCATCCTCGAAAGCTGATGTGGGGCAGGCGTCGATGCCCTCTGTTAATAGAGAATGGTGTTACATTAAGTTTCTTCCTACTATTCTGGCATTCCAGCTGAGGTGGCGAGCTGTTATTGTGAACATTAATATAAATTAATGTTTTCTCCATATTTCTAACTGATCTTGTCATGGTACTTGCTGGCTGCTGCATTCCCCTGTCCTCTAATGCTCCTCTACCAGACCTTCAATAAGACATTTCATTTCTGCTGAGACAAGCTGTTGCCTAATCTAAAAAATTCCACCACCCACCCACCCCATCCAGCATTTCCATCTACTAGTTCATTGCATCGTTCTCACAATTCCCTTGCTAACATGCTCTGTGTCTTCTCGACTTTATCTTTTGGTCTCAGAAAGGAATTAATAATCCTTCTGACAACTTGATCCATTTAGCCTTTCACCCTAATTTTTTCTAAGATAAATTTTTTACAGCCTAAATTTTTTTTTTTGCCTTCAGTGATTTATCATCTTAAGTAGACACAAATGTACAGTCTATTATTTACGGTACTTGTTTGTTCACCCGGTCAATCCCAAGTTTTAAATCCAGATTTACCACCATTCTAAAAACCTAATTTATTTACTAGGAATGACTCCTTCTCGTAATCAGAGAATCTTTAAACCTCACATAAAACCAGTTTCTTAAAATTGCAACTCATCTAATTCCCTCAAAGAGAGGCTGTTAAAGGGCTGCATCGGTATTTTAGATTTCTAAGTATTCCTATGTCTTGGTTTTCGAAACAAGCTGAGCATTAAGATTCTCTGAAGGCAGCAGTCTTGGGCTTTTTTAATTAAAATATCTATTAATTTTTGACATAAAATCTAAATTTAAAGCTCTTAGTACGGCTGCTTTGATAAAACTTTTTAACAAACTTTGTTTATTTAAGGAGATGGGGTAAAAGTGTCATTTCTGAGCAAGCTGAATCAGCAGTACATGTTTCAGCAAATTTTCTATTAATATTTTTCGACAGTCTGAAAGAAATCATTATGGGTGACTTGCACGGATGCAGGGAAAACTTTCATAAACGTAATTTTGTTTCTCGGTAATTTCTTTAAAGTAGTTAAGTACTTTTCCCAGCCTTCTTCCAAGATCATCTGCCGTATTCCTGCTCAGTTCAGCAAGGCCTGGCTCTTCTAAAGAGCATTTCCCATTGCTGATAGGTTGCGCCATCTGAACCTTTGGTACCCACTTCTCAAGTCAGCTTTTGCCAAATGTCATCTGAGTTTTCTGAGGATACGTGCTTGGCGTCTCAAATACCGTACATAACGTAATTGTGCGGTTTCCCCAGTAATTATAGACGTTGAATAAAACTGAATCTGACTTACAGGTGATCGCTGGTTCTTTGAAGCCAAGTTAAGTTATTCTTTGTAGTACTCCCTTCAATAACTTGTAAATGTCTAACAGCTTTTATTTCTTTGGTAGAAGACACTGGATTATTATGGAGCATATCTGTGTGTCTAGTTGTTCTGTATTTAGCTGGAATTGCTAAAAAACAGGTTTTGGAAGCTGATGGTCTGCGTGATTTCCTTTTATCATGGAGAGAGAAAACACTGCGCATGTGCATGAGAGCCTGAATCGAGAATACAGCAGCAGAGAGGGGTTCCAGAGAGAGGGTTGGCACCATGAGTATGGCAAATACAGTGCAAGCGTAGAAAGGAGTTCGTGGGGGCCAGAGAAAGCATGGTTGTTAGATAGACCAGTTGGCTATTGAGCTATGTTAGGAAAGAGGGACAATATATTATAACAAATTGTATCAGTGTTGAGAAAAAGGTGACGCTTTTACAGAGTGTAATGAGGGCTAAAGCCTGTAATGTGCTGTATAGCTTAACAGCTGGTATTAAATCAGCGGACAAAACATTTGCTGAGATTGTGGAAAGTCTACAAAATTACCTTTCTGGTATCTGCTGAGTGTATCCTCTTTTATAAAGAGGATCAAAAGAGAAAATGAGACAATTCCTGAATTTGTCTGTTCAGAAAGAGTTTAAATGATGAGTTAAGAGATGAGATAGTCTATTATATGCAAAAATGAAACAGTCCAAAAATGGTTATTGACTGGAGTAATTGATCCCAGGCAGCACATGGGAGAGCCAGAGGCCACTGAACGCTGTAGGCAACCTGTGTAATCGCTGAACAGAGTTCTAGGCAGAAAACTCAAACCAGTCAAGCAAAGCGGCATGTCTTGTCTCCGTTTCATCATGCAAATGAGTACCTGAAGTAACTAAAAGAAACTGGGATGTATAGAGGAAATGGTCAAGTTGCATCCAAACCTACTGACCCTTACAGAGGTGATATAAATGCATTCAGAGCTGTGATGCTGCAGAGGACAATGTCTGTTGTAGACTGTTCTAGTCTATTGTAAAAGCACTAGTAACTTCACAGCAATTTACGTTAGGGTACAATAACCAAAATGTTATTGAGTTTTGTATAGCAGCGGAGGGAGTAGAATTTGAAAGGACTTTTGACAGTATTCTCAGACACCAGAGAAGAGACTTGATGATTTAAATAAGCAGAAGAAAATCTGCATCTTCTCAGCAATTTTGCAATGGAGGTAATATGTATTCTTCTGTAGCATGCCATGAAGGGAGAAGATAATTTTTGATATGATAGACAGTGACTGGGAATGTGATTTTGACGGACTGATAGACCTTAACGTTTCTCCAAGCTTTCAGTGTTGGCAGGAGGTCATACATGACCCACGGTGGAAGTTAGCTGGACTCTTCCACGTAGTTTCCCACAGCTTTTCAGACAATATTAGGATCTTAAATTCCTGTTGTTTAAGAGAGACCAGTCGTATGGGTTAGTAGATTTCTTCAGTACAGCAAAAGAGGAAGGTGGAACATAAGCCCCTCACAGAGCTCATGATCTGACAGTGAGGGTGCAGCACTACAACGCATTTCCACTAGCTGCAATAAAAACAGTTGAAGCTCTGCACATCGAAACCAGATTCAATATTAACACATACATGCAATTTAGTAACTCTTAACTGAAACAAGGGATAAACTTGTTCTGTTAGTTGATGGTAAGCTACCAAGCCTATCTAGAGACGTAAGTCTACAAAATCGGAGATTGAAGTTGATAGCGAAAATACCTCTTCAAAGACAGTGTCATATCACCAGCTAATCCTATCGATGCCTTTAGTACTAATTTTTTTTAGCACTGAACAGTAAAACAGATGTCTTATGGCATTCCTAGCATTCAGTGTTATGTGGAAGTTAGTGCTATAGAGCACCCTAAGTAGTACTGCTGAGAAATGGTCAAGAATCTGAAGGGAATAAGGAAAATCTGAATTTTTTGAGGATTCAACTGTTATAGCTGGCAGAGTTTCACCTAAGCCTTGTGATTTATCTCTAGGAACCTTAACCTTTAATGTCCCCCATGTGAACCCCTCTTTGCAGACAGTCAGTTATTTCTGTAGGTTTTTGCCTACGGCACTAACAACATTCGAGCTGCAGAATGAGCTGTTACAGAGCAAATAGAAACACATTGATTCACGTGGCATTTTGGGACTCTTCATGAGTAATGGCGCTCATATGGTGCAGGAGAGTCCTTGCACACCTTTGTCTATAAAGCTACCTTATGATGCTTCCCTAAGTGGAACAGGAGCAGTAATTTCACATCTGATGGAAGATGTGAGTGAAAGGTCCATTGCCTTTGCCTCTAAATTCCTTACCTTGGCAAAACAGAGCTGCGTGGAAATTGAGAAAGGATCTCCGAGCTATTCTGGGCCATTGAAACTTTCCACTGATGATATATAGGTGATGATTTATGCTGCTTGAAGATCATCAACTTCTAGTTTCAGCTTTAATCCCAGAAAAGGGAGTTCCACCCATAACTGTTACAAAGCTTTCAAGATGGGAAGATAGCTCACTGTAGCAGTATTGATCTCAAAACTATCACCAAGCTCATGAATGCAGATGGTTTGGCAAACTTTCCACTGGAAAAATCACCTTTAAGGGTACTGAAACAGTCAGAAGCAGCCTATAGGCTCTGCATGGGACAAAGCTCTCAACAGGTGCATTAAAATTCAAAAATAATCTGAAGACTGAAATTTGTACGACACACAGTGGGCAGGCGTCTACCTACAAAACACTGCAGGAGCTGCATAACTAATGTCCTTCTTCCGACAAATTCCTCCTCCGTCTCTGCCTTTGGAAAAGTCATGTGCATCTCTGTGGCTTCTACACCTTCATCCTTCACATAGTGTTTCCAGCCACATTCTGCATCCTCTAATTTCCATCAGGATAGTTTCTCTTCTCTCCTGGATTGTGGTGAAGGCAAGAAGTAGCTTGTGCTTCAGCTCCAACCCAAGTGTATGCAACCCTGCAGCTGTTCTGCAGCTGTCCCACCTCGTGGGCCAGGAACAAAAGAGAATGCAGTACGGCTGCCTCTGTGGGGTCACTCACTTGCAATTGGCTCCTCCACCCCTTCTTGAATATGGCTGGGCGGTGTGTGCTTGGTTGGCTTTGGTTGGTGTGTGCTTGGTTGTGCGTTGGTTGGTTTTGATTGTTTGGGGTTTTTTAAGACATTAAAACCTTTGACTTCTTTAGTCATATGGTAGGTTTGGCTGCACTTGGTTGGTGGACTGAAGAGGTGAAACGGGCATGTTCGCCCTCAGACTTGATACTCTGCAAAGTTCCTGAGAAGTTACAGGATAAGCCTGGTAAAATTTGATTTCTCCTCTTATTATGACAAATCATCACCTAGAAACAAGGCTTAAGATAGCTTCATTTTAAATCTTATTATATTAAAAAGACCTTTTGGTCTTTGTTACAATCATTAAGGTGTGAGTTTTAAAAATGCCTGTTGTTTTCCCAGAAAGCTCCTAGTTATTAACGTCAGAAATAAAATACTGGAGCTCAGGTTAAATCTGTCTTCCCGCCTTATCCCAGTGGCTATGGACTTCTACAGAAATATGAGATGGAGCGTAAGTGTCTCAAGGGTGTTACAAAATGCATCTCATGCCTAAATATTTTCATTTTCACCTGCGTTTTGCTAGCAGTGCTCTGTTTAGACTGTGCTGGGCCGTTTATCAGGTACGTACATCGCTGTATTTGTGGGATCTAATGTTTTTACTTCATTAGCTATTCACTAATACCCAGGATATAGCAGTGCTGGGACTAGAAAGAATAAAATTCTCATTTCTGAATCGCGGAGTTCCTGGATAAATTGCAGAAATTTAAAGAGTAAGAACGTAATACTCACCTTGAGGGCCCTAATTGTTCTTTGAAATAAGTAGGTTACAAAATATCACAGAAGCTCTTTACCACCCTGACACAGCGCGTTACTGCAAAGATTTATTCATACTTTCGGGAAAGCAGTGATTCACACTGTAACCATGGGCAAAGAATAACTTACCACAAAACATCAGGTTGCTGTGGGGCAGCCGGAACACAGAACAGACTATTACGAATAAGAACTTGGCTACGACACTCAAGAGCTGCATTTTGAACTCTCTCAAAGTTTGTGTATTTTTTTTTTTTTAAAGCCTAATCTATAGAGGGATATTGGAAAGAAACAGAGTATTCGGGTGGTTCCATGAGCATTGCTTTTATGTAGGAGGAATATGAAGTAGCGAGATATAGCAGAGATAATTTATGGAAACTTGGGGTGATAATGTCACAGCTTTATCCTTCTTGTTAAGCAGAAGTGGTATTGAATGTGACATAGAAAAGTAGGGTGTTTGCTTGGATGTCCTGCAGGAGGGATGTGTATTGACAATACAGAGCATACAGTGCAGCCAGGCGGTGATGTCTGCTTGTACCAGTGAGCTCTGTTTCTGCTTTTACTTGAAGGAACTTGATTTTCTTCAAAGTCAGAAAGTGTAGCTAGAACACATACCCTTGAAAGTTCCAGCCTATTTGTTTAATGTCTGCCAGCCGCACCTGAAGACATATTACACATCATCACCCTCCAGACTGCTCGTGTTCTGCATTGTATGTCAACTCTGCTTGCGAGAATTAAGGTTGGAGCGGTATTTAGAACACAGTTTCTCAGGGCGTTCACCTCGCATAGCAGGAGAGCCCATTAATGCGCACAAAGCAGCTGCTTGGACACCGACGGAGTGGCCCAGGTAGCCCTGGCAGCATGTAGGAGGGCACAGCAGCAATCCGGGGCCGACTTTTCAGCCCTGTGCAGTAGGATGTGCTTGTTTATATTCAGAGTGCCGGTTACTCCCCCACTCCTCACGTTTTTGGAGAAATGCTGCTGCAGGATAATTGCGCCGTGATCCTGGTATGGCAAATGATTACAGACTGTTACAGATCATCTCTCTCTTTGTAAAATGCATAATTAGGCTTTTTATATTAGGACACAGCAAGGGTAGACATGTGGAAGTCCCAATATTGTGTAGAGCACAAGGACACGCAGCAACAAGCAGAGCAGTGCATCTGACACTGCATCCACTTAGTGGATGTAATTTGAGAAGTGGTCACCGGATAACCCAGATGCTCAGAAATTCTGAACAGTTTATAGGAAAAAGTATTTCTTAAATCATTTTTTCTAGCAATTTCTGCTGTTACCCTTGCAGTAAAAGCTGCTCAACCCTTGCCTGATAGAGGTATAAAAGCTCTGCAGAAAGGTGCAACTTGGATCTTAAGGGAAAAGCTTTAACAATGTGTCATTCAGAGTCAGATGACAATGTTGGATTGTGAGGAAGCCTTGAAGACCCTTTGTTTCCTTGTTTAGTGCCAACAGAAGTGTTTATAATCTGACGTTTGAGGTAAACTTTTTCTTTTTTTTACCACCTTTTCTTAAATCTTAATTTCGTAAGTGGCTGTTGACGTTTTGGAGTGAATGATAAGGTGAGAACATCAAGCAAACATTCTAATCAATCTGCAAATACGCTGAAGGGGGACAGTAACACCACCTTCTCATCCTGGTACCCATCCATCGGGTTAAGCCTGTTCTAACCCACTTAATGCTCTCCAGAAATGTGCTTCATTAAATCATATAAGAACGCCTTATGATAAAATCACCCTGCTTTACTTACTAGCTGACAGGCCAGTTCCTCTTTACTTCTCAAATAATGAATGATACTGTGGTATATTTACGCTTACTAATTTAACATAACTTCAAGATGAAGTAGATCCACAAGATGGCCCTTTCAACTTGCCAAGTCCTGGGTCATAGGTGAGCCAAGACACCAGCGCTGTGGCTATTGATCTCCTCTGTCCTGAAATCCTACAGTCAGAAACTCAAGCCGATTTGTGAGCTTCATTAACATTTGTTTCTTCTCCACGATAACGCACTGTTTGTGTCTTGCTCAAAACCAGACAGAGATTAATGCAATGTTGACAGCAAAATCACCAAGGAAGAAAACTGCTGCACTAGATAAACTTCACAGGTCGTGTTCCTCCAGTTTCACAGTCTGAGATGACTGTGCAAAAAGCCATGGTGGGGGATTGCAATTACCATTAAATTAATCAAACCCTGGCGTGTTTTAAAGGTACGAAGCATAACTGCCAGTGTTTGACCTTCTAGAAATAATCGTATTAGGTAACATCCAGCATCACCCAGTTTCAGATAAGCCTATTTCAGCCTAATTAGTAAGTACATGCGTACTTACATACATTCATACATATTCATACGCACAGATTCTCACAAGCACCAAAATGTGCATCCTTTCTAGAAGACATTGGAGCTGGAATAATGCAAAGCGCTTCTGCACTGAAGAACGAAGATTTTCATCTCGCTTGTAGTATCAATAATAAGAATTGCTATTCCGTTTCTGATGCAGGTGTTTTACTGAAGTAAAATGTATCGGCACCAATTCGGAGGGGGCTCTGAACACGCCAGAGGCAAGGGATTAGCGTAACAGTCTAACTCAAGTTAGGGAATTTCTCAAGGTACATCTTGGTTGAAAATAAACATCTGAACATCACTGAGACTCTCCGTGTAGCTGTTGATGGCGTGATCTGATGCTTTTTTCCTTGATACATTCCCTGTACTTATTCCAGAGTCTCAGCAGAGCCGATGACCCTGCATATTGAGTAGTTTGATTTTCTGTGCGCAACACACGCTAAACTGAACCAGCAGCTTTGCTTTTCGATTTCTGTGGTTTTGTCAGGCTGAATAAGGCACACGCCTTTTGTTTTCCTCAGCTCTGCTTTCTCAGTTTAACATGAGTTTCAGGAAGTGTAGGATGATTTGACATATATTTCATCTCCGTGTTCTTCACATTGGCTCCCTTATAAGTGCGCGGTCAGAGCAGAAGTGCAAGACTGGTTTCATCAGACGGAGCAGGAACCAGGTGCATCTTCAGCCCTGTGTGTCCTTAGAATAGCACACCAAGGCACCGGGACTCTCTTTAGCGTGGTACAGAAAGTATTTTTCTTACAGCAAAAGTCTACAAGAATTTGGAATACAATTGGCCACATTTAAGAATACCTGAAAATGAGAGATTCCTCTGGAAGAATTTGGTCACTGGATGAAAGGAATCACAGGGTTCTCCAATGGTTATTCTAGACAACCTTTTTAATAATGTATTCCTTACCAAACACAATTTTTCACTGCCTATAGATTATTATTGTATGGGTTTCACCGGCATGAATCTGAACTTAGTGGAGATGCACCTAGTGTCTGTCAGCAGGAGATACAAATTTCCTTACAAAAATAATCTGTGTACATGGATCCGAGCATCAGTTTGGGCTCTTAATTCTCGTGGGCTGACCCAGTGCCATAGGTCTGAACACCTCCAGCTCGTATAGCTAGTGTGCACGTGCAAACTGAGCAGATGCTGTGACTTACGAGGTAATGTTTGCTTCTTCACGTAAGCTTCCGTGTTACTGCGGTTAGTCACGGAGCACACTTGGTGTTTTGGGGCACGTTAGTCAAGCTGTAGATGTGTCATAACTTGTCATCAAGACAAATGACTGTTCATGGAAGAAAGGTCGCACCTGTGGAGAAGAGTTTCTACAAGACAACTTGTGTATCACCTCAGCGATGACTCCCAGGTTTACACGTGCACCAAGGTTAGAAGGGTCTAAGATGTTAGATCACGGACGTTTTGTTTTGTGTTAGCTGAGAGATGCGTAGTTAAGTGTACAAAGACAAATGAACGCAACATATTTCTTCCTAAAATTATGCTGATGACTCTTCAAGGCAGCGATCCTCAGGAGTTTTAGAATATAAGCAGGCTGTCATCCTACGCTATTTCACTTCGTCATTGTGTTTTTCTATGAATCATATTTATTTTTTTAACACTACGGAACACATACTGTTTACCAAGCAGCTGCAGAACACTGCAGAACAATGGCCTTGAAAAATGCAAAGAGCTACTTCAGGCCATCTAATAAGAATATTTAAGGCCCCAAAGTATAAATTCTCTGTATCTTTTTCCTTCAGCTGTTGATATCCTACTTATTGCTCAGTTAACTTAGTATGACCCAGTACAGGACTAATTATTGTCAGCAGTACAATTATTTAGGTACTGCTAGTGGTTTTCTGGACAGTTCAAAACCAAATGTAAATACAGAAGATGATGAAAACAAACTAGCAAGGCAGTTTAAATTTAGTGCCAGCAAGAGCAGCTTGATTCACAGTGCTTGGCTACAAATTAATTGTATCTATTTTTTACCAAGCACAGAATTAATCTATAGAGCTTATTGCCACAAAAAAGTAAGCTCTAATGGAGTTCGTTGACCAGATATTTATACGGCTATTGAATGTCCATGGGCATGATAGACAGTGTATGCTCAGTTCTGATAATTGCAAATCCTCTGCAAATTAGAAAGAAACCTTCCCTAGAAAGTGAGTTATTCCATAATCATCTATTACAGGAGCTCCTGAATCTCCAGCAGCTGCCTCTGGTTGCTCTGGGAGATGCAGTGTCTTGTCTGACACAACATAGGTCTTGGGAAGTTAAAATCGGTCTTACTAGCAATTTAATGACGACGTAGCTATTCATCAGTGTTCAGTCAGTCGTTTGTCCTAGAAAGCACTGAGGTTGATCAAGTGCTTCTGACAACCATCCTGCTGGGCGGCCTTGTATCTGGAAGCAGCTGAGAGGTGGTGGGCAACAGCTTTTGGAATGTCTTGGTGCCATATATAGGAATGCTTTTCTTTTGTTTTATGAGGTGTAGGAGTCTCTCCCCATCTCCCTCCGTGTGATTCTGCCATTCCTCCCCAGAACTGTGGAATGTTGTACACTAACATCAGACTAATCTGATGGAGGGGCACAAGTCCACAGGCCAGTGTTCTGGCGACAGAAGGACAGGGAGCAGTGAGAAACTTAGATGCAGGCTGAAGCTGAAGTTTCCCTGGCCAGAGTGCTGCTGGGCTTCCTGAGTGCTAGGAGAGACCTGCTAGTCTAGAAGCCTGTATCCTCCATCTTCACCTTCTCCGTCAAAATCAGAAAACTTAGCACCTTTGAGCCGTGGCCTGTTCTGCTGAGTTACTTTCAGGAAGCCAAAATTGTTCTAGATTTTACAGTGTATTTTTTTAAGCTAAGGGGGATGTCTCGGAAGAAATCTACAATGAAAATGAACTTTAAAGCAAGGTGAAATGCCTCTCCTTGGAAGGTGAACTGATGGTAGGTGACGAAGAAATCTACAACGAAAATGAACTTTAAAGCAAGGTGAAATGTCTCTCCTTGGAAGGTGAACTGATGGTAGGTGAACCAATGTTTGCATGAGGATAAATGAATATATCTAAACAAACGGAAGACCTTCAGTTTGCACTGAGTAGCTTCTGAAGATTCAGAATGAAAAAATATAGGTAGTTAAATATTCATATTTAATAAGTAATGCACTTCAATAAGGTGCATTGTTGTAATAATGCATAATAAGGAATATTAAAGGGTAAGGATGGCTTTACTGTCATTCAACATTCATTCCTCCGTACTCAGAGCAGCACTCTCGGTAAGCAGCAACAAAGTTCCACATTAAACTGGCAGTGAAGGAGTGTGTTTCTTGGCCGTGGGGGTGCTGACACTTTATCCCTATGGCAGTGACTGCGATGTGAGGAACACTTCCAAGGACCTTGTCCTTCTGCTGTCTGCAGTCTGAGTCAAATGCTTTAAACCAGGACTTCCACCCTTCAGATACTGCACTGGCTTGTAAAAGCTGGGGGGGTGGGGGGGGTGGGTTATGGTGTGCATTTGCAACCCAAGGTATTCCAGGGTTCAGATCCTGCTTTTTCTTTTACAGAGCTTTATTCTCTTGTGATTATAGTAGTTTCTCCTAAGCTACTGTTGCATTATGGAGCTGCTGTAAATTAGAAGGGAAATTTTAAACCAGTGTCTCTTTACACCTGTCTTGTTCTTTACTGGAACCTCTCACCCCAGTATGCAGAATTGTTGCTTCTGCGCTCAGATGAAGATGGCAACATTGCAACTGCAAATTAATATCCTCCTTTTCTTTGCCATCAGATGGATTGATGTAGAATGTGAAGCAGTGAAGTGAAATATCCAGGCTGAAGTGTAAACGGGTCAACACGTTTCAGGCACCTTTGCCAGGAATCGTAAAGTGTGTGGAGCATCTATTTAAATTTTTATATTTGGCTGCGTCTCATTCAATTAGTCTATCAAATTCCTCATTAAAGTTCTTGAGCATTTAGAACTACATAATTAAAATACCATTACACTTCGTGGAGGGGGAAAAAATCCTTTAAAGTGCTCTGTAGCATTAGGAGGGGAGGAAAAATCCCATCAAGGCTGATGTTGCATTAGTATTCATTACTATTAAAATATGTTGGAAGTAGAAAGAATAAAAAGGATTCATTTTATAATGCCAACTCCAGGAATGAACTAAGGGTTCAACTCTATATTGATTCCTTTGGTTTCTGGTTACTGTGTGATTGCCGTGTACGTACGGGAAGACTTGACTGAGGAGAGCCGTTTCAGCAAGGCTCCAGCTGTTCAGTATCTACCCGTACCTTTACATCGCTGATCTCAGTACTAGTTCTGGTACTTTGCTTTTAACAAAGTGATCATCGCTTACAAGAATGATGATAAATAATAGTTTTATGAATATTATTCTTTATTTCCCCTCAGTGATTGCAGACTGGTGGGTAAGAAATAAAGACCACCCCAAACCAACCAACCAACAAACAAAACCCAAACCCCAAACAAATAAACGCAGCAGCTTCTCGATGCAACAGGGAAATGGTCCCAGAACTAGATACGGTGCCAAATCATAGGTTTAAATAAGGCAGCCTGAGTTTTTTGAATACTATCGCAGAATTTCCACCAGAAGTCTGCTACGCTGTTGACGTGGTAGATAGCTAATCTCTTGTTTCTCCATTTTAATACAAGGGGCAAGAACACGAAGCCCATGGCACTCGTGGGAATGACAGATGATGACAGTTTTTGAGCGGGGTGGAGAGGTGTATATCCCCAGCTGGCTCAGCTGCAGTGTTTGGCACAACTCCTGAGAGAAGGCATTATGCGTTAGACGTAAGAAACAGGACACAGCATGTTTGAAAAATACTGATTTTTATATTTTCAGAGAATAACCTCTAGCAAAATTCAGTTTGCTCTTCCCTTCACTTTTTCCGCCTTTTAAAAGTAATTGTATCCTTAGGATTTTCAGTAATCGGTCCTATTGCACTTACAGTTAATTATATATTTTTGATTAATGTATTCTGTTCTGGAATCATTTACTTAGAATATCTGATTGTGATTTAATTTCCAGGTTATTTTCACTCTTAGCAACCTGAGGAACTAGCTTCCAGATAGTGATATTAATAGGTTTTGGTGACAAGTGTTATGGTCCAAGATAAATCACTGAGTTGTAGTTAGTAAGCTTTATGTTGTCAAATGTTACCTCTTAATTAAAATGCAAAATGAAATCAGATTTCATTTTGGTGTTCATGAAAACCACTGGCAAGAGCCAAGTTCAGAGTTAAAGCTCTTAAAAGACCTGGAAATGAAAATGTGCCCAGAAATACTGCAGACACTTGGGTTCTGTCTGTAACACAGCTGCTAAGCACAACGTGGGGGTCAGTCTTCTCTGCGCCTGCTCTTAACCTAGTCTTAGAATGAAACAGTGATGCTCATGGAGAACTGTCTCCTGGGGATGGGACCCTGTGCTGCAGCAGGGAAAGGGCATAAGGAAGAAGGAACGGCAGAGACTGCCCACAACCCCTGTTCCCTGTCCCACCGAGCCGCTCATGGGGGAGGAGGTAGAGAAGCTGGGAGTGAAGTTGAGCCTGAGAAGGAGGGAGAGGCAAGCGGGGAGGTGTTTTTAGATTTGTTCTTATTTCTCATTATCCTACTCTGTTTTAATTGGCAATAAATTAAATTAATTTCCCCAAGTCGAGTCTGCTTTCCCCATGACGGTAATTGTGCAGTGATCTCTCTCTCTTTATCTCGACTCGTGAGCCTTTGGTTGTATTTTGTCTCCCCCATCCTGCTGGAGGAGGGGAGTGATTGAGCGGCTTTGGCGGGCACCTGGCGTCCAGCCAGTGTCAACCCACCACACACATACACTGAACTGTTCTGTTCATTCGGGATCACTTCCTGTTTTGCAACATTTACCTTTGGTTTACTTTCAGATGAGCCCTTCAGAGCCTCAAAGCTGCTGATTTCTAGGTCAATTTTAAGGTGGTTGTTTTTTGTTGTTGTTGTTTTTTGTAGCAATTAAGTGGCTTAAACATTGGATAAATGGAAGTATCCTGTCAAAAAAGAAAAGGACCCACATTTTAAAACCACACTAGGGGTTTCTTTATGGTACCTGCATAGTACCTTACCTTTACTTTCTAAGGCAATATCTATACCTAGAGATCAAATGATGACTTTTAACATTTCCTGAGAAACCTGTATTTGAATTTAAATGTCTCTATACTGATATTTGTCTTGTAGAAAATAAGGCAGCGAAAAAAAACCCAAAACACAAAACAAACCGAGAAAGGGAAGCGGATTAAATAACTGACTCTAATTTACCACTTGGAAGACACAAGAATGTGGTACCTAAGCACTGGGTGTCTTTATTTTTTTTTTCTTTGTGTGCATTGTTAGATTAGACTGTCCTTGAGTTCCTAAGCGCAGAGAAGTAGCAAAACATGACAAGGCAGCTCAGGTAATTGAGAAGGTAATTCAAACAGCGTTGCTGTCTGAAGAAAACCCAGTCTCATTTTAATGAGATTTCCGGAAGTTCAAACTGTTCCCTTGTTTACACCTTCTGGCCTCTTTACGTCAAGAGTTCAGCCAACAGGAGGGGAAACGCTGCTGGAAACCCTCTCTTCATGTTTGCCACACTGAGATTTCTTTCTGAGACAGTCTTTTTCCAGGAGATTTCCCATCCAATTTTTCAGGCAGTGGCAACTTGGACACTATGAGAAGCCCCTGCGAATGCTGGCTGATCTGTTCCTGCCTCAACTTCCAAAAGTTCCGTGAGGTGCCAACTGCAGCTCTTCAGTTTCAGGTTTCAATGACTCTCGTGGCCTTTGCAGGTGATAAATCTGTCTTCCAGTTGTGGTGGTGTTTACCTGTGGAGTAGTTTGCTAATAATTACTGCATATTTACCTAACTTCCCCCCCTGTATTGGATCGGCTCTTTAGCAAAATATCTTCGGAAATTTGGCTAACTTCTATGAGTGACATCAAAATGCCTCACACTGAGCTAAAATGTGAGGTTTCCAGGTAGAGATTTTTGTTTTTTGAAAAAGCCCTGCACTTAACGGGAATTCTTGTTAGTGCTCTCTAAATATGAGCACTTACTTCTGAATGACCGAAGGTGTAACGTATACTTCAGTCAGTTTAGTATTTTTAATATAATTTTAGTACTCCCAGACATGGTAATTTGATATTTTAAGTTAATTAATGTGGCTATGCTGTGTGGTTAAAAAATAGGTGAGGTCCAAACAACAAAAAAAGACCAATCAGGGACGATAACTGAAACTGCTGGGGGTTACATTTGCCTTTGCATCAACTCTCCTTTGTATAAATCTAATGATCTGGAAAAAACTAAATCTTCATTAACGGCTAAGAAAAACACTCCGATTTTTTTTAAATGGTACTGAGAAATCACAGCTCCAGTTGCAGTTAATGGAAGCTGTGGTAGCTCAACCCTTCTTAAACTTGTTTTTTAAGGAAGAGGCAGGATCTGGCAATGATACAGTTCCAAAAGCCTCTGAGAATAGAGCTGGCCAATACTGTATTTCCAGTCACAAAAGAACTTTGCAAAGCTGTAAATTTTAATTAACAATTTATTGAAAATCCTGATGAAACCTACTATCTCTCCCCTCAGGGACTGCAGAAAATAAACATTAATAATGACCGCAGTATGAAAAGCTCAGCATTATCTGGCTTCTCCTCATCACAAATTAACTTCTTATGTATTTAACAAACCACAAGAACATACCAAACCTGCATTTTTACGTACACACACATTTGTGTAAGCATATAGATGGATAAACAGATACGTAACCAACTCGCACATATATACTCAGAATTTGTAGATAATAAATAAAAGGATGGTGGCAAGGCTTTCACTACTGTTTTTAAATAATGATTGCATTTCTTGGTATCCAGAATAAATATTCCAGCTATCTTCACGAGGAAAATATTAATTTAGTGTGTACAGCCGGCAACATTAAACGGATCAGTAAATACAAGACAGCAGTCTTATTTCGTCTGGTTTTTCTTCGTCTTGTTTTATAGTGGAATAGGCTCTATAGATAATTAGATTCCTTTATGAATTTTATTAAGTTTTTAAATCGATTGATGGTTTTAGTGCGAGGCATGCAGAAATCCGCGCTTGGACTTCCTATATTTTTCACATCTGCTATTGCATCTTATTTTAAATTGGTGCCTGTGTGCAACGGGATGGAAGCGTTGATTCTTATCATTTATTGTCTGCAACCTCCTCATAGGCTGTCGAATGGCGCGAGAGGGAGGCAATGAGCTGAGTGTGATGTGCTTCGCTAACTGCAAAAGGGCAACAGGGGCTGTCCCTGCGTGCTGGGGTTGTCCTGCTGCCCTGTTGCTCCCCACGAGGTAATGGCAGGTGCCATTTATTACGGGGTCAGGTTATGAACTTTGA
>NW_010419310.1:98710-106347 GCF_000710305.1 Buceros rhinoceros silvestris
GCTGCCATTAATTACGGGCTCAGTTAATGACTTTGGAGAAACAAAGCAGAGAGTACTGTTACACTTGGTAATTCCACGCAAGGTGGATCGGGGCTGGTGCATAGCTGTCCCACGTGGGGTAGGATGTACCCTGGTGTTGTGACCCCTTGTAACACTACCTGTGTCATCACCTACAGCTTGGACCACGTGCATCTGTATCACATGCCATTAATTACGGGCTCAGTTAATGACTTTGGAGAAACAAAGCAGAGAGTACTGTTACACTTGGTAATTCCACGCAAGGTGGATCGGGGCTGGTGCATAGCTGTCCCACGTGGGGTAGGATGTACCCTGGTGTTGTGACCCCTTGTAACACTACCTGTGTCATCACCTACAGCTTGGACCACGTGCATCTGTATCACAGCGGCTGTATGTTGAAGCAGAATTTTTCTAGCAGTCTCTTTTATATTTCTGGGTTTGTCATGGGTGAGAAAAGAATCAGAAGGGAGATTCTTACTCAAGGTCACCAGGGATTTGCCTTTCTCCAGGATGTGTACCACTGACTTGTTCCCTCTGCTCCTTCTCTGGACTTGGGAGGTCAAAAGGGTCAAATTTCTGCTGCTAGTCTTCTGCCTGGCCAGAGCTGGAGTTGGCTTTTCCAGTTTATCACATTGCTATATGGAACTTGAGAATACAATGGTTTTTCAGCACTCTAATAATCCATGGCCGGGGGCTTCTCTGGCATAGGGCAAAATGTTCAAGACAGCCTTTCAAGTATGTTCTTCCTAAGTGCACTTTGGTTTAAAGCAAACCCGTGAGCAGAAACTCAGGTGTGCAAAGAGTGCGTAGAAGTTATCTTGGCTTTTTAAGTCAATTTTGTGCATCTCCAATCATGAAGTCATGCTTCAGCTTCACCCTGAAACCTCTCTTGGTCTCCTCCTTGCCAGGGAGCAGCAAATGAGGGCACTGCCCTGCAGGGATGAGCTGGGTGAGGTCCTGCTGGGTGGGCAGCAGATGGGGGTGCTGCCAAGGCCCAGATGTGGCAAGGGGTGGGGGCTCTGGGCTGAGACAAAATGGGCCCCTGAGCAGGACTGGGTGGAGGTGAGGGTGGCCAGGGAAATTAAGACATATTAGTGCTCTCAGGGCTGTGATGGTTCATTTGACAGAATTTAAGGATTTTCAAAAGCTTGACTTTTAGGAGAGCAAATATTAAGAACAGCTTAACCTGTATTTTAAAGGTTAGCAGAGTCAGCTTCTTCCTGATTAAAAACAAAAAACCAAGCCCCAACTAAACCCTGCCTCTGTTCAGCACATGTGCACAGTGCATTTCAGTCCTGCAGTTAAAAACACACGTTACTGCAAAATGTCCTGTTCTTTACCTAGAACCTGGCAGATGCCATGGCTTCTGGGATTCGTGGGAAATTTCAGCTGTGGAATATGCAGTCTTAGACAGCCACATTTGTTCTCGAAGAGGACAAAATGTTTTACACTAGAAAATTTGAACCCCATCTATTATTTTATAATTTTTTCACAGTTTAAAATGAAGTTATCAGAGCAGGTGTTTGATTCAGGATCTTGTACAGTGTAAACTTTATCTAGAGAATAAGTTGGGTTTTATGGTGCGTCAGTAAGCTCTACGATGACAGCGCTCCTTATGTATGAATTTTTGTTTGGAAACAGATTTTAGCTAGAGTTTGGCTGATGCAGAAATACAGGCTCTGTGGAGTTAGTGTGAAGCTTTACAAGCTTTCCCATAATTAGCTCAGCGATAACTGAGCAGCTAAAAATTGAAAATACAAAATGTCTCGATGCATGTTCACATGGGATACTGTTCATGGTGGTCTGGCCATTAAAAAGCAGGTTCTATCAGCACCTAAAATCGGAGAACAACACATTTGTTATCATTTATGAAGCTCAGCAGCTCTAAGTGCTTCCTGTGGAGCCCCAGCTATTCCTGCAGAGAGGCTCTGCTCTGCTCCCTCACAGCTCCCTTCAGTTTGTCTGTAATAGAACTAGAGGAAAAAACATGCTCCTCTCTAGATTTTTACAACAAAGGCTAGAACTGCCTGCGTGGCTGTGTGTTGAGAAGAATGCATTAGGGATTTCCAGCAGCTGTCTCCCTCGCAATTCAATTTTCTCGAATTTACTGGACATCTCTCTCAGACGGGCTGCTCATTTGTGGTAGTCTGCTGTGTTGGGTGCTTCAGAGATGCCCTTCATTGCCTCTCCGCGTTCCGGATCAGAGTGGTGGAAGGTGCACTGGGATGTGTCCAAATTGCTGCCGTTGGGTCAGATGTGTTGCAAAACCCCATCAATTTCCATGCCGTCAGTGTTCGCTGTGCCAGCTAACCTTCACCAGATATTTAGTGTTCCCCTTCAAAACTACCTTTGTATTGCACTTTTCACTGGATCCGTGTTATTCTAGTTTACTATTTTGTACTTATTCTCCTTTCCTCCTGTTTTTTCTTTTTTTTTCTTTTTTTAATAAACGGCACTAGGATCACATTCAGCCTTTTTCTGCTTGAACATTCATAGGACAGGAAATGATTTGCAGAACTATAAAGTTCTGTATGTGGCTTCTATAATGTGACTGGGAACAACCCCAAAAAGGTAAGCACTTTCAGAAAGCAGCACAGAGAGTATGTGGAGAAAAACAATGACTTGCATTATACAATGCACTTAAAATTCCACTTTTTTTTCCTAGCTTGGATCATTATTTTTCCTTCCTCCCTCCCTGGAAAAATATGTAACTTTGTAGCTACTTTTTCTCATTGAAATAATATTGGTTAAAAAACAATCTTCTTGCATGTCCTCTAAGAACTGTGGCAGAGATCCTGGTAATATTTATTGAAGTTTTCAGGGTAATTGAGCTTTGATGGAGCATAGACATAGAAATAAGCTGGACAACTGCCAGGAGCCATTTCTTAAGTGCAAAGAGGTATTTGCAGTTTGGGGAAGTAATACACACAGAACGCACATAGTACAGCAAAAGCTGACAGGATAAATTCTGGCTGTAGGTCAACAGCATTATCTTCACACGAGGTTAAAATTGGGATTTTTGTCTAAAGCAGTTCTAAATGACTTTTAAAGAAATTAAAGAATGAAACATTGACTAGTTTTTGCTACTCCAGAATCTGAACTTATTATAGAGTCCTCTAGCTATACAGGTAGTGCTCTCCTTGGCTTCTTACTTCACTGAGGCCTCTTATCTGATTATTTTATTTTTTAATACTTGCCCCTCACCATCCATGAAAGGAGGACTGAGCTGCTGTTAAAGGTACAAGTCTGCAACTGAAGGGAAAAAATTGCTGTTACCATTTAAATACCTTTAAGGCGTGTAACAATGAAGGTGGAAGCCCAAGGAATTACACTGAAATCTGCTAGCCACGTTCTTCATAGCTGGCCAAAAATCATCGCTGCATTATTGCAGAAATGTGGTATGAATACACAGATTAGCAGTGGGCCAACAGTGTGGATGCTGCGGGTGTGTATAATACGTGTAGCATCCATGTTTGCATCAGTTAAGGACTAAGAGAAGCCACGACGTTCCTGGGCTTTTACTCCTTGCAGTTTGGAAGAGAGGCTGTGGCCACACGGACCAGAGCCTGAGTGAAGACACTGAGAACAGACCCTGTTCAGATCTGGCAAGGCATTTCCCATCTTCCCGTCTTCCTCCTTAGAAAGAATACAAAGATCTGTAGCAAGATCTGTTTCTTCATCTCAAGAGCGTTGTTTTGTACGGTCTTAAACTACTAAAGGGAAAACGAAAAGGGGGTGGGGGGTGGGATGGTGGTGCTGGGGAGGGATCATGAAATCATGTAGGTGCATGGTTCCAGCTTGAAACAACTGAAAATTAGTTTCAGGCTCCAGTGTTGGTGGGACAGCTATTACTCAGCCTTGCCTCACCCCTTCGCTAGGGGATACCTGCCTTTCCAGGATGTGCAAGGACTTGAGGGCATTAAGGTCTTCTTGCTATGACCTCCATAAAAGTTCAAAGGTAGTTCTCAGTGGCTCAGATGGACAGGAGATAAGGCTGGAGTGAGCTCTCACACTGGCGTGTGTCGTATCTTGCGGCATTTGTAGGATCGAGGCCCAACAAAAATGCTGCAGAGGTTTTCATTCACAGGGTGTTCTCCATGGGCAATCTGTGGCTGGATTAAGGCCCCTTTGAGCCACTTAGGTGGTATAAAAGGGATGAATCTCAAAATAAGAACAACTCTTAATAATATTGATTATTCTCACCAGGCACATTCTCCCCCTCCTGTCCTCCCGGCACATACACACAAATCCAGGTCTTACGATTCTTGGTTGGTAATAGCTGATGGATAATCTTCTGTATTGCTAATGCGTTTTGCCATCCAAATCTGGGTCAGGGGAAACCAGCAGGAGAGGACTACTTGCACTTCCCAGAATTAGTAGAGCTGCTCATCACATAGTCACTTGATGTAAAACAAAAAGGAAAAGGATTTACGTCTCTTTGCCCCTCTGGAGAAACTGCGCATTTATGATATAAACTGTTGCAATTCTGCTAATTGTTGGTGTAAGTAAAGATCTGCTAAATTTCATTCTGACACACAGGAATTCCAAGAACAGTTATTACTCTTGATTAACAGTGAACTCCAACTTGGGTGCGCCAGCAGTTCTATACTCGCCTGTGTGTGCTTCCAAACAAGCTGCCACATTTTCCCCCTGTTGCTTTCCTCTCTGTAAACACCTGCAAACATCCCGCTTCAGAGACTCCTTTGAGATCTCCTCCGCTAGCAAGGCTGCAAAAACTTGACAAGGAGGCAGTGGGTGATTTAGTATCAGCATTGCCTCCCCGGTGGGAAGTATGTTCTTGGCGGTTTTGGTGCTCCCTTTGTTTTTTTTTGTCTCCGTGTATACGACCTCTCTTGAGGAAAGAAGCATTTTTTGTTGTTGTTGCTGTTACTGGTTTATTCGGGAGCAGGGGCAGACAACTTCCAATCCCATGGCAGTAGCTTCACACGTTATTCAAGTGCCAATAAATAAGTTTGTGCAGTGTATATTCAAGGAGGGAGGATGCAGCTCTCGTAAGACACTCCCAGCCTTGCTTAGACAAACTCAGATGTTTTCTGCACAGCTGTTGTCAGATGTGGAAGGAGATGAGCACTTAAATGAACAAATCTAATGAAATCCTATTCTTTAAATAGCCCAGTTTTGTCTTCCAATTTTGTCGTATTGATATAATTTTGAAAGTCTGAAGGGAATGTTTTAGTCAGGTCTGAGGTACATATAGTTCATCAAAGCGAGTGCTGGCTGCATAATACCACAGAGGCTTTGAGCCTTTTGTGGTGTGTTGATATGGAAAAAGGAGATTTGTTGACACCTCAGTAATTGCCACACATCTAGCAAGAAAGGACAAAAAACTTCTAGGTCTATTTGCTCAGCACACCTGACTTCCTAATTTCCTTTAATGGTAGACACTCGTTTGCACGACATGTTATTACTTAGTCTTTTCTGCACACAATTTCAGGCTGTGAACAAGGGGTTTACTTGGGGGCCGCCTCTCAGCTTCGAGTTACGCAACATTTTCCTATGCGACTTGCATAAAAATCAGGCAGATTTCAAAATCAGCGTGTGCCTTCTGTCAGTCCTCTCCCTACGCGTGAATGTGGCATATTCCAAAGCCTCAGTGAGAAAAGCCCCCACTATGGCACGATAGGAAAATGTCACAGGGATATGGAAATCTGTTTGTGGCACACGAGGGCTGTGGTGTGGCGTGCTGGGGGAGGACACAGACCAGTTTACTTTGCTTTAGTTCATCAACCTTCATTTAGCATTAATGTACGATATCTTACGCTATAACAACGCCATGGCTGTTTGGGAAAATGGAGACAGTATTTGCGGACTAACAATAAAGAAGGGATAAACACCATTTCACTGAAAGGCCGAATTAGGAACAGAAACAGCAAGTGTAAATTAAATGTTTAGAGTCATTACTTCCGAGCCGTTTAGGATTTCTTTTCACTGGCAGGCACTGCTAGCCCGCTCTTATGCAGCGGGGAGAAACACACGTCTCCTCTGTAGCTTGTTGTTTCCTCCCACCTCCTGAGAGGTGCCTTCTGGGCATTTTATGAAACTTGGTTGGGATTCTGAGGTATGAGCCATTGCTTTCTATCTGGGAAAATCACAAAGTACATGGTGGTAGCCAGAGGCTGAGGAGAGGATGAAAGGTGTCTGAAAGAATGCCCGGTGCTGTTATTCATGACGTAGAGCAAAAGAGCCGGGGTGTCACGGTCCCATGTCTTCTGTTGGACTAACTGATCTCTGTAGGTTTTTTCCGTTTTATCTCTATTTTTTGTTTTGGTGAAGGGAAAATACCATCTCGCTTAATTTGGGGTAGGAGTTAACCAGGTTGGCTGAAAAGATACATCCTTTATCTCCCTTTCAATGCAGTTGTGGGTTTTCTGCATCAAAGCATCTATGTTTACTGTTTCAGTACTTCCTGCAAACGTCTTCACTTGCTAGAGGGTTATAGAAACCACGTATAAAAGCCCACCAAAACAGACTAAATTCAGCATTCTGTTTGAGTGGAAGTTTACAGACTTTAAAACGGGTATTTGCTATTCTCTGGGGATGGTGATTCTGTCAGAACTATACATATGCGCTCAAAATTAATCAAATGTTATGGTACAGATCACAAATACACTGACTGCAACAAAACACGGGGTTGTATAGGTCCTCCGGCAAGAGGTGAGAGTCCACGTCGTTATTCCAGTGCTGTCCTGCCACCTTGACCTCAGAATAACAAATGGTCCATTAACGGTGTCGTCGGTTAAGAGAAGCCCAAGAACTGTGTGAGCTACAGTGCAACGGGTCAGGTGGTGCCTGGACTCAGAATGAAGAGGGGGAGAAGTCTGGTGCCTAGAGGTTCCACTAGTGCTAAGGGGCACAGGCCGAGCCCATTACTGTTGCAGGCTTTCCTCGTAGGTCTTGGCTTTAGGTCTGTCCATGTGTTGTTGTGCTCTAAATGTAGCTGCCCTTGTTTTTGCATCGGGGGCAGAAAGACCATTAAAAAGGATTTTTTTGTTGCCCATGCTAGGATGTATGTTTTTTCAGTTATGATACTGAAGCGTGCGACAAACAATTTCTTTTTGTGAATGGCGGAGCAGTTTGGGGTCTTTGCTCTCTTCCCTAAGAGGTTGACCATCGTGTAACAAAACAGAAAAGCAGGGTTCAGCTGCGACTAAATCCAGTCAGCTTCTCAGAGTATATTTAAGGTATGTGATGTCCCTTATTCGTGTATTACTACAAGTTGCCAATCCAACCTGCGCAGTGTTTGTATGGACGTGAACACCTCCAATGGAGAGCGCCAGCCTGTGGTGCCAGATACCAGGCCTTACTGAGGACCTATTCTACAGACTCTTTTGTGATCTATGCCGATATCCGTGGTGAAGAAAAGGAGCTGAATCACCTTGCTAGTCAGATCGGCTATTTTGCTGCTGCTTCCCAATATTACTAGCTCATGTGATCTCTTCATTGACTTATTCTCCATCTATTGAGGATGTATAGTCATAATTCTCTTCAAAAACAAACAAAAAGCTGTCCTCATTTTTAAAAAAAAGTTTAAACCACTTTAATACTGAGTTTCTCAGAGTACTTGAGGTGTTTGCTACTGTCAGTCTCCCTCCTGCTGA
>NW_010419310.1:106443-144288 GCF_000710305.1 Buceros rhinoceros silvestris
TGAATTATCTCATGATTCTCCTCTACAGATAATAATTCCTTACCCATGAGAATTTGTTTTCATTTTGTTCTGAAATGAAAACAAGGAGGAGAGAGGCTGATTTGGATTATATTGATTAAAATTTATTTTTCCTCAATAAAGTCAAATAGAGTTTTCTCTCAATATTAATTCTATGACGATACTGAGGGCTTCATGTAGGAGGACACAAGAGAAAACGCAGGATGACAAGATACGATGTTAAATCCAATATGCTTAAACAAACTTCTCTATTCGAGTAATTCCTAACTATCTTCTGAGTTACTCTATTTCTACAGAAGAAAGAACTGGGTAAATCCCTAAATATCTTTTCTGCATTTTTTTACAAGTGGGGAAGCTATAACACCCGTCATTTAGAGTGAGAAGCAGATATTTAGTTTACAAAATTCAGTCAAAAAAAAAAGTCTAAAACTTGCAAAGTTTCTCTGAAAAGTTTTGCTTTTACTTTTTTTCACTCGCATCTTCTATCTGCATTTCTATGTTCAAGTTAGCAACCAAGGTGAAAAGACAAGAGATAAAGAGGGAAAATTTAAATTGACCACTAGTATAAGAATAAAATACTCTGGATACCAGCGATATCGAATTAAGTCTTAAGTGTAATTTAATTTCACTTTCTTCTATTAATGTTTTATGACCTACTTTTGACATTACTGAATGTAGAGAAGGTACATGGGTGGTTTTGAGTGAGTTCTACAATATCTGTGTCATAAATTCTTATCTTTGCAAAGGTCATCGAGTCAGGCCTTTCTCACAAGGGCACCCGAATATTACATGGGGAGGAACCTGAAATAAGCACTCAGAATAAAAATAAGCTGTGTGGTCTCGACACTAAATTAAAATACAGGTCCTCCTACCACCACGTGTAGTAGAATATGCAGAAAAGGGGTTGGAAACTGCGGTTACTTAGCGCTCACAGGTCCACGGGAGCAAAACCATCAGCTGGTTGTCCTGTCTGTCCTTTTACAAGCCTTAAATTTTTTAATTATTTTTCCACCCCCCCTTTCCTAAGCCATTCAAATGGAGGATGCTGTGAGAGCGTTCATCTAATATCTGCCAACAGAGACCTGAGAAACTCCTGGGCTGTATCACAATTGCATCCTCTGGCTTTAACCAGAATTTTTAGCACAATTCAACACGAATTTGGACTGTACTACCACACCAGTCAGCTGAACTGTTGTTATTAGCTCTTGTTTGCTCTGCAAATGGAGTTGGTGATGCATTGTGCTTTAGTCTTGAACCAGCTCTGCTGTGACTTTTCAGGATGCAATTTTGGCTGAGTCACTGTCTTTCAACCTGGAGTTTTCAGCCTATTTTCATGGCCTATTGCCTATTGCCCATGAAGAAAACCCACCTTTGACAAAATGTTCGCAGAGGAAATGGTGTGTGCTAAACGTGAAGAAGTATAGAAATATGCCCTCTGCTTTTTTAAAAAGAGTAAAAAAAAAAAAAAATCAAGATTTCAGACCTGGTCCTAGAGTCTTAGATCCAAAATGTAATCAATTTCATAAATATTATTTTGGATGCACTTATTAAATATTAAATAAAAGTTGAGTTAATTAAAATAAAATAACAGAGGAGTCAGATGCTGTAGCAAAGCTCTGTAGAGTCACTGGGGGTACAATTGCCGGAAAAGCAATAATGCCTCATGATCCGACACTGCTTTTCTCCAGCTGTGCTGTGCTCACCGCGCTGCTACGAGCAGCGGCTTTGTGTTCCTCTGGGGTGATACAACCTGATTCAAAAAGGAAGTCATAAACTCCAACATGTGATCCTAGGCAACAAGGTTATTAGAGGAATTAGTAGACAGTAAGCTGCTGAAGGCTGTCAGGGTCTATAAAATTAGAGTGGAAATGGTATTTGTTGACATGTATTTTATTTTCAGTGGCTGAGGACAGGAAATCCAAATTGAGTAGGAAGCTGTAGGATTCTGGTAACTTGTAAAGAATGTTAGTGCTTCTGTAAAGATGTATTTTTGAGAGAAATGCAGGAATGATAAGACTGTCCGAAGAGTGTTTCTGGTATGTGAAAACAGTCCGCAGGTAATTAAAACTGAAATTTTAGAAACGCTGCCTGTTAATCACCTGACAAAAGTGAGCTTTGTGACCAGCCTGCAGTGATTCTGGAACTTCACTGGGGCTGCTGCTGTCTTCAAAATAGTCTGCTAATATCTCTTGGCTGTACTTCGGCTGAGCAGATGCACAAAGGAAAGTTGGCACGCTGTCTGCACGCTTCATAGGTTACAGATATTCCATCATCTCTTCTCACCACTGATTTGTATGGAGGGCAATAAAACACTTGCAGGATTCAGGGTTTTTGTGGGTTTTTCTGGTGTGGGATTTTTCACATTGGGAAGATGTCAATTTGCCGGATGCAAACTGGTATAAAACTAAATAATTTAAAACAAGCAACACAGAAAACTCTGTGCTTCTGAAATATTTGAAAACATTATTCTTGTCCACCCCTTTCGCCTTGGGAATCGAGGGACTGATTGTGCCTTGTTGGTCCCAGAGCAGCATTAAACAGTCTCAGATCTGCTTCAAATTTTGCCCAGCTGTTCATGGCTCAAAGAGCGAGTCTCTGAAGCAACATTTCTGGTGTTCTGACCACATCTGTGCCTTCATGCCCAGAGACCCACAGAGGCGGATGCAGAACAGCAAACTGATTGGCCTCCTGTTATAATATATCTACTGGTACCATCATATACATGGGGACGGTACTTTTATTTTGGTAAAACTACTGCTATCATCCAAATTGTTCGCTTTGGGTTTTGGGAGAACAAATACTTGTCTGAAAAGGCCTTTTTTTTCTGTTTTAAGTTGTTTAATAAGCAGTGTGTTTACCCTCTGGGGATACATGAGGGGATTAATGTGCTGTATTATACATCTCTGCATAAATCTCTCTGGGAAGTCAAAATTGATTCACTACAATTGCGGTTATGCCCTGAAATTTCACTGAAAAATACTGTAGTTCCCAATCTTGCTGTCCACATTCACCAGTCTAAAAGACTGAAAGAAGATCTTATCATCTCATTGGGACCAATTTTCTTCTGTCATTTTTAAGCACTACAGAGGTTTTAACGATTTAATAGCTATATTTCACTACTTAACAGGAGAAACACCATCCTATTTCTCATCCTGTTACAAGTGCCCCTCTCCTGGTGCTCTGTTATTAAATATAGATCAGCTTTCCAGGAGAAAAAAAAAAAGGTGCTATCTTGTTCTGATGGCTTAGATCTTTCTTGTTGTTCTCCTAAATAGTCTGCAGAACTTCCTCTCCTATTCTAATCCACTGCGTGATCACTTTTGCATATTCTAAACAACACTGTTTAAATAACTTTTTGATCAAAGAAGCTCGTACTCGCTGCAAAGTTTTCCACCCGTCTCCCAATGGCTCGCATCCAAAGGTTATGGGAGTTGGGCACCCTGTTCTTCTACGTGCCTGGGAAAACGCATACCCAGAGGAGCAGACTGGATCGTTCTCCTAGAACGGATTTTGAGAAAACATTAATTCTAACAGTTGGACTGAATTATATTGGTTACAGTGAATAATAATTTCATTTTAATGATGTTCTTTATATAGAACAGAAAATCAGAGATAATCATATGGAGCACTTATTTTGGCCTTCAGCCTTTTTACACTGAAGCTCTATCAGGTAATGAACAGGAACGTTCTTTTCAAATATAGGCAGTATTTAATGAAGATGCATAATAATTTGCCTATTGCAAAAGCAAACTCAATACGAGAGTAAAAAAAGCAGCATTTTCCCCATCTTTTTTCAATTCACGAATGGCAATCACTTTAATCTTCAGGCTGGTCATGTGCCAGTTGCTAAGCAGACTTCTCTGGTGTATCTTTGAAGGCTTGGTGCTGCTTCTGGGGGCGGGGTTGTTTTGTTTTTTGGTTTTGGGTTTTTTTTTTTTTGAGAGAAATTCTGTGTCAAGAGAAGTTACTGGCTTGAAATGGAAATACTCTCAAACTTATATGGGTGGGCCAGAATATTGTGTCCTTGTGGAAAACATCTCATGCTTCTGAGCAAGGGAGAAGTGAGATCAGCTTCATGTCTTTACCCCACCACCCGTGGGTGGGTTTACAATGACGTGTCCAGCTTTTCTGATTATCGCTCATGGAATGGTGACATTACCATCGTGCAATAAGACTTGCAGAAGTTATACACCAAGAGGCACGGAGCCTTTTTGGCCTGTGACACCTGCCAACAGCAACAAGGAATGAATCACCGGGATATTTGAAACAGGCATATCACACTTTGGCAGGCATGATTAAAGTCCAGCTACCTAAGACAGCAACACTAACATTGCTGTGAATAATATATAATCCTTTTATTTTAGAACCAACCTTTTGATTCAAACTTTTATGAGCTTGGTTTTGGATTTTATTTTCAGTTTGAATATGTGCCTTTTCTTCCTTTTTTCTAGCAAGGCAGAAAAATGCCTTTTGAAAAATCTTTGCGTGTCCATTGATCTATACAGCTGTGTGGCTTTCAGCCTTAGCTAGTCGGGGTGAGCAGCTGACCTTTGTGTTTCAAAGAAATCAGGGGGTTTAGAATGGCTCTTTTCCCTGCCCCCCCAACACCTTAAGCCCCCTCCACTCCATTTTATTCCAGTGGGAATTGATTATGTCGTAAATCTATTAGTCAGCTTTGAAAGTGAATGCTAAATTCTTTTGGCAAGATGTAATTAATGCTTAGAAAATTGTACAGTGCGTCGTGCTTTGTGTCCATGCTGGGAAGTGTGGGAGGGACAGGTATATTTTACATGCTATTTCAACATCTGTACTTCTCCGTAGCATGTGAATGCCAGCAGGTTCCCAATAGCCTTTTCAGGAACAGGAGGACTTTTACTCTACTGTCCATAAAAATATGCCTCTGCTGTTGCCACTAAACTTTATGTAAGCCATAAAATATCTTTTGGCTCTGACTTGAAACACAAGGAGAATGTTTGCACAATGAACATCAGACATTGTCAATGTTAATGTGTAATGTCTGTTGGCAGAGCTGTCTGTAAAGATTTTTTAGCCAGCCAACTGTTACTTCTGTTTCACTCAGAACTCATGTCTGTCATGGGACAGGAAGAATAACAGGTTGTATTAAAATTGGCTACAGGCAGTTGCATTTTTTTCCCCCGTTGCTAGCCTTTTGAGTAACTCCTGGCAGCAATTACATATAAAACACGTTATTTTCACACCTTCTTTAGCTGACTGTGGATAGTGGAGTGCTCTACTGAAAAATCTTAGGCAATTAAAAAAAAAAATTATACGCATGTATACACACACTTATCTATATCAAACATATATATATTAATAGATATCTTCAAAGTGATATGCTGGGTATTTAACAAAAATGCATACAGGAATGCTCAAGTGTTAAATTGATTTCACCACTTTCCGAGTTACTATATTAATATCCACAGTGACAATATTTGAGTCAATTTGGACTGTACTTGGAATAGAGATCTCAAGCTTCATAACTGATAGTGTGCTAAAAAACATCATCTTTTAATAGATATCAAAGCTACACATAGCAAAAGAGAAGAAACAGTCTAATAATACTTTTGTCATCTTTTATCTTGTAAGGTTGTAAGGCTTCAGTACTTTCTATTGTAAATAAAACAGACGTATTATTGTGCACCTATCTATGCGTGCACGCATTTGTGCATAATTTCTGGTGTGTGGATTCTGTGAATACTTTAAATCCTTCATATTTTTAATACAGAATTATAAACCAGACCCTTCCTCCAGAACTCCCGTTCTTGGCGGGCCCTGGCCGCCCCGGGCCCGGGTCTGTGATGTCCGGAGGTAGAGCAGCGACTCTTTCACGGGCACCCCCTTGCCGTGGGGAAGGAGCTTGCGTGCCCTTGTGAGGTTGAGAGCTGTGCTGGTGGTGGCATGTGTCTCCGGTGGGGTCTCCCAGGCCAGACAGGTCTCAACTGAAGGGTCAGACAAAGTGTGTCCAGGGGCAGGATGGGCTCACTAGCCTTCGGGCACCATCCTAGGAGAAGGACAACTCTGACTCCAAACCCGGGCAGATGGAGCTCATTTAGCCCTGTAAGGCATCCGTCATCTAAGAGAAGGACACTCTAACCAAACCTACGACCCAAGGACTTCGCTGTCACCGTCCAAGCTCGCCAGGCCCTGGCAGATGAACCTCAGGTGTAAAGGGTGGAGCCAGTTCCGCGCACGCTGCGCCTCACCTAAAAAATCCACCGCGCAGCCCCGAAGGGTGCACTCATCGCTTGCAGTGAGCGTGGGAAAAGCCCTTCCCAGATCTTCGTTCGCGAAGCCAAGCCATGATGATGAGAAACCAGACCTGTAGTCTTATCCTGAAGTAGTGCCACTAATTAACGTGGGGCTTTTTGGTTTTGCTATAACAAAAAGTTTCAAGAATTTTAATGAGAATTTTCAGTCAAGACATTCAAATGAAAGGGGAGTTCATTGTGCAGATACCCAGGTATAAAGTTAGTCATTATTACATGTGACACCATGGAGTAGACTAATGAACAGAGACATTTTGCAATAGGCTTTTCTGAGTCAAAACTGTATCCAAGTACTTCTTCCAAGCTTGAAGAATGTTTGCATAATATATGGAAGTGGTAGACGGGAAGAAATTTACTAGTGGAATTCATCAAGAATCAGTCTTGGCACCCACTAAAAATGTATTTTCAAGAATGATTCCTGTATAGGTATCATGCTGATGAAGTTTACTGCACATGAAGAAGAGAGGTGTTGTCAGTACAAAGGAGTATTAGACTATCATACACAAAATAGAGACCCATAAGAACTGAGAAAATAAAAGCAAATAAAATTTGCTAGTATAAAAAGCAGATCCAGGCATATGAGAAACTCTAACACTAACTTCTGCAAGCTGGGGACTGATCCAATGGGAAGGTTTTAGATGTGCAAGTTGATAACAAGGTGATTATGGTTCCCTGAGTGACAGAGCTGTAAAAGGCAAATGCAATCTTTCTAAGTACTGCAAATTATTTCCCACAGAGGAAAGTATGCTAATATTGTCACTGCACAGAGTGGTTTTCAGCTGTCTGCTGGAACACCCTCTACAGCCCTGGTCACTTGTGCTCAGTATAAAAACAAAACCCACCAAATTAAAAAAAAAAAAACCACCTAATACTAAACTAAGAGAAGAGGAGAGCTGCCGAGATTTCAGAGTCTTCCTCATATGAAAAACATTATGGCCGGCTCACTTAAATCAGTCAACCAAAGGTGAGGTAGGGTAAATTGCAGGGAAGGAGAAAAATTAGTTCAATGAAAGATGGATATGAGCCAAAAATATGTGCCTATAAAATTACTCTGAATATCGTGAGAGTTCAGGTGAGGTTCCTGACCATGCGTGCAGTCAGGTCTGGGGTAGCAGGAAGGTAGCAAAGCGTCCCCAGTGACTCCCGATGCTCCTTCAGCTGTGCGCTCTGACGAGCGCGTAGTATCAGCCAAAGAGGAGAAGGAGTTTAGCAGGAGGCACGCTAGTCCAGCTTTACGGGGACTTTGGAAATAATGCCTTATCAGCAGGTTTAAGAGGGAAACATGCTCACCCCCTATCAGAACAGCTACTAAACAGAACGTGTGTGTACTTTCAATTTCCAAGTTGGTGTTCTGAAATCGCAGGTGCATGCACTGTTTTGAAGGATGGGGAAGGTTATTCCTTTGTGCTGAGCCATGTCGTGTGCAAATTTTTTCTTTCCATCCTAGTACAAGTTCGTTCTTGTGAGGGATTCTGACTTTTATTTTTTCTAGTGTCCTATATACGCACAGAACCCTTTCTCTCTTGCTGCTTTTCCATATGCTTCTCACCATTGCTGTGCCTAAACATCTTAAGATCATAACTGAACATATTCTTCTGTTCTCACGAGACTCCTGGGCTAAGTATTTATTAATATTTCACACTTGAGGGACCACAGTGGAGGGTAACTTTAATATTCTACCTATAGTTTTACTCAGAGAAGTCAGGAATTCAGATTGCGGAACCCGTACTTAGTGTCCTACCCAGCAAGCCTTTCTTTCCTGTTAAATAGGTGAGCATTTACTGTGGTGGGGGAAATGAGCAACTGCTGGCCAGTACGGGTGCTACAAACAGGAGTTAGATTTCGACCGCCCTTTCCCACCAAGGAAGATGGACCTATCAGCCAATGTCCCCCAGGTCTACCAGAGCAGAAATCCAGACATTTTACCACATAGTCATTCATAGAATCATCTGGTTGGAAGAGACCTTTAAGATCATCAAGTCCTTGCATTAAAAAAGGAAAAAAAGCAGAATGTATAGATATATTAGAAATACAATTATCTATATGTCCTTTAAAGGAACTTTAGACCTAATTCTGTATGGGGTTTTGATAGTGCTTTACGCAAGGTGTTCACTGGGGTTTTTTTATTCTGTTCTCATTATTAACTGGGTTTATGCGTACTGGAAAGCTCCTGAGGAGTGGACAGCACCATCACTCACCTATGGGAACGGAGTGGTATTGACTGAACCTTGCCTTTACCCCCCAGGAGAGAAGCAAGACCGAGAAAATAAAAATGAAATGCAGGAAAGAAGCATGTTCAGAACATGCTGAATAATACAGTTAATTTACATAAATAATCAGCACTGCAAATGCATTTAAGCATTCAGCTACCACACTATTCATAAGAGGAAAATTGGGCCCGAAAGCTTTGATCCCTCTAGAGCTCCTCCCCTGTCGTCAAGAAAAAAAGCAATTTTTTAAAATCGCTTTGTAACTAAGAACTCAGTCACGGATTTAAAAACAACAGCAAAGTACAAGCAGCTCCCACACTAGCACTCACTGCTGTGCTCTTACACCTGGGCACGCAAGGGGATTTTTCTCATCATCGGGTATAGCCCTGTTTAGTGTGTGTACTTCCCAAAGTGTGTGCCCACGCAGCTAGTACCGACAAACAGGCCAGAGCCAAATCCACAGATTCAGGCGCTTCTGAGCTGGGGAGTGTTCAAAATCCAGATTGGAGCTTGACAGCTTGAGCCCTTCTCGAATATTTATTCAGATTTATGCTCAGTGTAGCACTTTTGAGCTAATTCACGTTCATAACGCGGCCACTGTTCAGTCGTGACCATAACGTACAAATATCATGCATTTATCTTTGAGCCTGGAGACGTTTAAGCCTCTGTGTTCTTCAGGGCTTGCTTTATTTATTTATTTATTTCCGCCTTTGCTGGTTTGATAGATGGCAGCAGATAAATGTTTCCTAAGTGGAGATGTCTCATTAGCTTTTGCTTTGAGTATCATCTGTCACACGACAGCAAACAATAGGGAATTTTTGCACGTTTGTGTGACTGTATCGTGTTTTCACTTGCAGCTGCTTCTGTGTTTTTGCAGGTGAGGTGATGCATAAATATAACCTCACTCTCAAATATGATCTTAAAAGAAAATGCATTTATGCTCTAACCCGAGCCCTATCGCCCTGTCGTTACAGCCCCACTGGTTTCGAAGAAGTGAGCTTGTTCTGTGATAGAGAAGGTGGAGACTGGGAAGCTGGCTCTGCTAAGCCTTGCCTAATGCAAACTGCTTTAGTATGCACATCACATCATGCCGGCTATACTGCAGGGAGCAGGCAGTTATCGCACAAGCGTGCATCCTCAGAGCCAGGATAAACACTCCGTTACTCTCCCTCTAAACTGCTCTTCTGGGAGGGAGAGAAAATAAATAGGGAGCGAGAGAGGCATTTGAAGTAACCTATTTCAGAAGGAGGCAGAAGCCAATAGAACCTTTCTCTCTTTTTTATTTTTTTCTTTTTAATTTTTTATCACTTCTTACTAGAGAAATCCGTGTTACCTCAGCAATTAAGGAGAAGAGCCGGCATCTAGGGTTCCAGGCTGTGAGGGGAGTAGCAACTTGTACCAGGTAGGAAGCCCTTTCACCATCCTCTTTAATTCATGCAGCTCAGTTACTACTTGCTCTGTTCCTCCACGGTGGCTGACTTCTGGAGACCTTGTGTCTGCCAGTCACCGTTCCCCGAGTGAAAGAGACCTTGGGGAGAGCTTTAATTGCCAATGACCTTCAGGGGGTTTCTTGGAAAGACATCGGTACTTAGCGCTGTGAAGTAAAGCAATCTCTACTTTGGTCTGACTGCTCAGAGGTGTGCGTTTAGCATCGGGATGCAGCTGGGGGGAACTGCAGCTGCTACCCGTCTATGAAACCCTGTCACAAATGAGTAAAAATTAGCCATTTTATGACAACTGAAGCAGCTGCTCTGCATTTTTAGCAACATGGCTGTATTACTTTCCAAAACTTATTACCATAAATTATTTTTGTGCTGGAAAGTAAGCAGATATGCTTTAGTGCATTCAAAGTTATTTTGACAGTTATCGACTGTATTTTCATAGTTGCTTGTGCATATTTCCTCAAGACTTTTCCAAACTTTCCTGAGGCAGCTGTGTCTTTTGTGGCAGATTAATATTGCTGCTAACAGATAATTAGCGTAAGAACTGTAGTGAGCCGGTTGCACTATTTGCTTTACAGTGTTTCCCACCGAGAGCTGTGGGAGCGCAGGCGTCTCTGGCCATGCGCGAGGGCTGGGGTGGGATGGAGCCCGAGGTCACGTCTACTCATTTTCCCTGCTTTGGTACTACAGAAGGACAGAGGGGAAAGTGAGAGGAGGAGAAATCTTCAGCCGAGCTTTGTGATCTGGTTGTGCAGCGTTTTCTTCCTCGTACTCTGTGTTTGTGTTGACTCACACGAATGAATGGTTAGGTGACATCTCTTCATCCTTTTCGTACTGGGACAGTAGCGTGACTTAATGAGTTTGTTAAAACCAAGGGTAGCATTTGCATGTGACCAAGAAGTAAGTTCACATCTTGGGAGTCAACTGTGCAAGGGACCCCGGGATGTCTGGGAGCTCTCAAAGTTTCATTGCTTGATCAATTTAAGTTGCTGTCTTCTGAGCAGTAAGGGAGCCAGAGGCAAACTTTCGTGAGCTTTGACAGTGAATTATTAAGGGTAAATATATATATACACACACACGTGTCTTTTTGAAGTGTGAGCAAGTATACCATGTCTAAAATTCAGCTGCTTGCAGGAAAACCTGAAAATAGTGTTCAAAGCAGTCAGAGCTTAGGCACCACGGCTGTAATAAAACAAGTAATGATAACACAGAGCTCCTCAGATGACTGTACTCGCACAACCTCTTGCTGTATGTAATTGCTCTATGCAGAAATCACTCCATATATATTGTTTAAAGGTGTCTTGTGACTCTTATCTGTAGAAAAAAACTATTGAGGATGTCTAAATCTAGCTTTTTTTTCTGATGAGCATAATGAAAAAAGCAATTCCTAGAAAATGAGAATTGTATCTCTTAGAAATAAAACCTAAGGAGGTCAGAACCAAACAGCTTTGAAAATTGTAGCTGTGAAATAGAGGTGAGATCTAGTTAGTGACCAGGGTTGGTTAGAGGACCTGGCAGCAGGTGAGAAGAATTTCACCCTCTGCTTTGTCTGTTACGAGAAATTCAATGCTTCAGAGAATTCACACTTTGAAAGTACCAAGACAATTAGGATCTAAGATAGGAAGAAGACTAGAATGGGAAAGTGATGTCTTGACTCCTTTTATTTCTCTTGATATATGAAATATGTGATGAAGAAAATGATACCCATGGCTTTCTGTCATTTTAACAGGTATACATTTGATGTAGGACTGAAGTCAGTGATTACCTGAAAAAGGGTAGCAATGGTAGTGAGTTCAGCACTTTAATGCATTTCACTAGAAGCATAGAAAATTTAGGTTTCAGAGAAGTTTACGGCAGAGTACAGCTGGTTGGTGGGGAGAGGGGGTTTGTATTTTGGGGGTTTTGTGGGTTTGTGTTGTGGTTTGTGGTTTTGGGGGTTTTTTTATCCTCCAGTTCAAATGCATACCCTGGGAATAGATAAATTCCTCAAACATTCCCCCCAAAATTTGTGAATGAACTCAGGCCTTAAATTCTGGCTTTCACTTCAGAGTTTTCTATTTATTCATTCCTTGTCACACTTCGAAGGTCTGTCTGAGAGAAAGTTGCTGGTTTCTTAGGTTGGAATTGCTCTCAGGTCGCAATCTTTCTATGCCATAGTTTACTCATATGTAAATACAGCTGTTGGCAGCTGCCTATTTGGAAATATATTGCAGACCCAAGATTTTCCACATTATCCTCATTCACCCCAGTGATGCTTTATGTGGATTTGCTTTTTTGTGACTCTAGTTCACCTCGTAGCTTATGAATCTGAATGGAATACTTTTTTTTCGGTATGTCACCTGCTGCCAGGTGTTTGTGGGATGGTCTGGCCCCACTGGGGAATCCTGCAACATTTAACGAGACCACTCAAGAGCCCAAGAGTGGCTGACAGCAAATCTATGCCTGCTGCCAGGTGTTTGTGGGATGGTCTGGCCCCACTGGGGAATCCTGCAACATTTAACGAGACCACTCGAGCCCAAGAGTGGCTGACAGCAAATCTATGTTGTCTGCACATCTAAAAGTGTAGATCAGCCTTACTGTCCCATGAACCTCTTGATTTCTCAGAAGAAATGGTGCAATCAGTAATGTTGAGGGTTTTTTTTTTTTAACAGAAAAATAGACTAATCTGGCCACCAGAGGAATAACTAGCTGGCATCCCTGTTTGTCATGTTGCCATGTGTGGGTACCCCCTTATGTCGATGGCTTTGCCAAGGCTCCCTATCTCTGTTATCTCAGTGATCCTCCTTTCAGCATCCATGTGGTGGGACTCCTAAAGCCATTGGACATAAGATGAGAAAGCCCCAGATTTGTGGCAAGGGTCTTATCTGTTGTTGACATAAGAAAGAAAAGGTCCCTCTGCAATAGTACACGTAATAGATGTTTCTTGGTGCCTTCTGACACTTCACTTTCTTGATGAGAAATCAGCCTGACTGGAGAGTATGTTGTTAGTATAAGCTCTATCAAAATGCAACGTATTAAATCCTAGGTGTTGATATAATTCTGTAGCATTATGGGTCTCCAGAGTGGCCATTATCTTTTGATCTAGCTTTAGTAAGTTTTAATAAGCTTCTTGGGTTTTGGAAGCAAAGCACTAAACACAGTCCCAGTAACATATCATGACTCTGCAAAATTATCCATGAGGATTTCCAAATAGCCTCACTGTACGCTGTTGAGGGGCAAGGGCTGCACAGTTATGCTGAACAGATGCCCACACTCAGGCACGAATTCTTTCCACTGGGAGCATGAACGAGAGCATGAGACTAGATTTTCCTTCTTCCACTGACAAGGTATTTGGTGACATTTTTCCAAAGTAACGCTTGAAGACAACCAGGGAGTCTTTTACTTTGCTTTATACGTATGCAAGGGATTAAAATTAATGGCTGAACTCAGGGGATCAGGATTATTGGCAAGGCTGACTAACATTAACTACCATCTACCATTGGACCTCACTGCCAGCTTTAAGAAAATAGTAAGTTATTTAGCAGCACACAACTTTGAGATTTATTTAGGCAATAATCCCCAAGAAACCAATCATTGCTAGTAATTAACTGCTGGTTTGTTGGTTGCTGGACCATTAATGCTCTAAAACTAAAGTAACAGCAACAGCAGATTCTGAGGTGGGTGTTTGCTCTGACTGCGTGTTTCATGTGATACAACTTCTTTACCTGTCCCACACTTTCTCAGCAGCTGGGGACTCATTAAATAATTTCTTCCTGGTTAGTGCCTTTTGATGCTACGAGGAAAGACTGTGATGTGGGTGCTGGACTTGCAATACCTATAGGGCTGTACTGTAGACAAAATGCAGGGATTTTGTTATTTTTCCCTCTGAAACTTCATTGCTGCTTTTTTAAAGACACCTTATGCAAACATTATTTCAATAATTTTTTTTTTTATACTTATCTGACCTTCTTTTTTCCTTAAATGAAGTTATAACTTCGGATAGAAACTCACCCCTGAGCTGATTCAATCAGTCCTGGTAGCTGTTTAGTTCAAGGGATTTCTTCTGACACAGGTCATTCTTAAGACAGGCAGAATTGGAAAAAAATATCTTGGGACATGTTGGCCTTCTCATTATTCTCAGCCTTGTTCAGAGCTCAAAATTGAAAGCCAAACTCGGTGGTGAGAGATCTAGAAAATAAACTGGAAGCTGCTATTTTAATAAGTTTACTTAAAGTTTCAGGTATATTTAATGTCATATTTCTATTTCATTGTTTTACTTTCTAGTGGCCAGAAAAAAAAGAAATAAAAAAGAGAAGGAAACAAACTAGATAATATTATTTCTTTAAAAAAAAAAAAAAAAGCTGTTTTATCTCTGTGGGCTTTGCTTGCTTGATCCAGGAATTGTGGATAGCTTAGAGTGCAAGTGTGCATGTGTTGATCTTTGTGTGTGTGTGTCTGTTGTTAATGGAATTGAGGTGGGCAGCTCTACTAAGGCTGATTAGAACCATCACAAAATCTGCCACGCTACAACGAAATGAAGAGAGATGGATTTGGGTCAGTATCTAATAAGCCCCACAAACAATGTTGGCAGGAGAAAACCCCAAATCTCAAAAGTTAAATATGTAATCTGAGTAATTTAGAATAAAAAACCCTAGACACTGGCTTATATGAGTCTTTAGTCAGAATCTTACCTAGTACAGAAAATTATACTATTTTTCCAAATAAAAAGGAACTATTACACAAGTATTTGTACTGTGCGGGGCTTAAAAAAAGCCCTGAAAACACAAAACTTGTTAGTTCTTAGTACGTCTTTTCTGAAAACATTAATCACCCTTTGTACAGTTCACAAGGTAGTATTTAAGCAGTCGGGCAGTGTCAAGGTTGATGGCTTTTTCCGGGGCTGGTGAAATTTGTCAGGATTAAGCTTCCTTATTGGAGAGTTGCAAGGGAGGCGGAGAGATGGGAGAGTGATTTTTATTATATTATAGTGCATTAGTTTGGTAGAATACACATCGCTCTGAAGTACCTCTTTGGATAAACCAACTTATTGTTGAAAATATGGGGGGTGGAGAGAAGGAGGATCAGTCCGTTCAGCACCCTACCTAGCGAGACATGCAGCGGTTTGGAGTCACCCCGGAAGAATCAAAAGTCAGCGACTGGAATTCTGACAGAGAAAGGATTTTTGTGAAGTGGCCATGCCGATGGGTGTTATTTTCCTCCTGTGCTTGCTCCTTACTTCAGTGCCACTCAGACTGGTGCAAGCCGCTCGGAGAAGATGAACATTATTAAAGAGAAGCAGTAAAGGTAAAAAAAGTTGTTCTTACAGTAAACATCCTTATTTTATGATGTTCTTTCTTGAAATGATAGCTATTCAAATGAAGTAGGGGTTCCTACTATAAAATACATCCACCAAGGTATCGATATTAGTGTTTTGTTGAACATGAGGCACACCCCAGCGTTCCAGAGTGGCTGGTACCGTTATTTATATTTGCCTACAAAATGCCTGCCAGGTTTAACATCAAACCACTGCATAACATAATGAGATCTTTAAGCCTGCAGAAATGAATGACAGGCTCCTGTTTTCTCTTGCCAGGAAGAAAAGAATACTAGTGCATGATACTGAATCAGGAAAACAGTTTGCACAGGACAGATCTCATTTGGTTTTATTATTTTATCAGCAGATCTTCTAAAAACTAGACTAGGCACCCCTCAGCATATATAGGTAAGGACATCAGAACCCAACTTTCAAATGAATTGTGTTCTTTAAGTGCCCAAATATTTCAAATTAATTCTTCTGTGGTATATTAATATGAGATAATCACCTGGGATCAACATTTTCTGTAAGCATAATTCAGGCAGAATAACAGAAGAATTACACGTTGCACCAACACCAATCAGTGTGATCTTGCTGCAACACAAACCAAAGGTCAACGGTCTGGAGCTGAATTACCGGCTGTGTTGGGCTTCTGAGCCGGTATTCACCATTGGGTGCCTCTGTAGTCACACAGACCAGCTGCACTTGAATCTTCCTCCTTCTTAACGGGGAATATTGCCCAAACATTGAGTTGAGTTTCCTAAAAAGCTACTTATGAGGTAGCCTCAACACGAGAGATTCCTCACTCTGGTCCATCTCGCCATCCTGTGCCTAGGTAGAGCACGCCAGTGCTGCGTCTCTTTCCAGGCAGAGGGTGTAACGGCAGCCTCCCAGGGCATCCTGGCAGCTACAGCACTGGTCTGCTCGACACAGCAATCTGCTTCCAGGGAATGCTAGCACACATGGAAGTGTGGCACTTTGGCTAGTGACGGGGCTAGTGATGAAACCTGGCTTTCGCGGGGCCGCTTGTTTAGGTACAAGGAGGTAAAGAACAATGCGTGGGGCTCAGCTAAACTTATGAGAGGGAAAGAAGCCGCGTCTGAATGCCTGGCCAAAGAATGAGTTTGAGAGACATCGGTAGAAGTATCTCTGAAATTCTGAACATATTCTGGTTTTGGTTTTTTTTTTTATATTATTTTGTGCACTTCATTCCTGAGAATCCTTGACTAAAAAATACATCAAAAAAAATCAGTATTTATCTTCAGAATTTCACTTTTCATTTATCATTAAAAGGGTCGAAGCAAACTCAATAGATGTCTGAAATAACAAATGCATAGAATAATTTCTTTTTTGCCCACAGGTTGTGTCCTGGTAGCCTTGGTCCAAGGGGTGCATTCCACAAAATTTTTTTCATGTCTAACACAAGTGACTATTCAGGCGCGCTTTTCTTTCGAATGTTGATTTTCTAAACATCTCAGTTTGTGTCAACAGCTGATGAACTATACACTTAAAATGAAATCAAAATATAGGAATAAAGCAGGTGCCAGGACACCCTCAGGAGAAAAAGAAAGAATAGTATCTTTCAGGACACGGGCAACGATCGATGTGTGAGTTGCAAATTACTCTTTGTGGTGGTTACTGAGTAGAGAATATCAAGTCCTTGTCATTTATGCCTGTGTTTGATTCCCCCCCCCTTTTTTTTTCTTCATTAAGCATATGCTTAAAAACAAGTGTCCTATAGAATGAGCTGACAGGAACTAGCCTGAGTAGCCCAAGACATTAAACATTCTTTACTGCCACGACTCTTGGCAATTTTTAAGAGATTTACAATAGGTCATGCACTCAGTTTGTTTCTGTTTCTGCAGTAAGTCTGAATAGTCTTTGTGTGTCTTTCCTCTCTGAAATCGTATTAGACAATTTGATTGGGAGCTGTAATATTTAATATAACCCCCCTAAATATATAGTATTACGCAGAGGGGAAAAAATTAGGTTGTTTTAGATCTCATAAAATTGTTTGAAGGTAATTCTTCCAATTATGTGTATGAAGAATAAGGAAAAAACTTAGCAATTATTAAAAAGTCTGTGCTCATCTCTATTAAGGTTTTCAGACACTGTATTCACATTAAAATCTTTGGAACTAGCGTATTTGGAGTTTGTTGTGACACTGGAAGAGTTTTCCTATTAGATTCAGGTGAATCCTCTGGGAGGCTCTTGGAAGAGCTCCAATTCTGCTACTTTGTTATCAATTAATGACGCTCTCATGTGAAGTTCATGAAGTTTGTCTAATTATTTTGAAATGTTTTGAAGGGACATTTACGTTCAGCGTATGAGGATAGAGTCCAGCAAATGCTGTGTGTCAAGGAATTGACATTCTTCGTGTTCAGTAACGTTTTAGGAAAAGGTGTTAAGTATCAGTGTCCAGGTCTGCATGGTGTACGTCCTGTATGTGGGCAAGTGTCTTCACTGGGTCAGTCTACGCCGCAGTTTACTGGGGAAGGTCACTGTTGTGTCCTCTATCCTCCCCAAATGGCATGTGATCAGAACAAGTACAGAAGGGGACAGCTAAGTCCATGGTAAAAGGTTGTGTGTTCTCCATGTGTGTTTCTAGCGGAAGAAGGTTGCTTAGAGGCAGAAGGGCCAAGAAGAAATGATTCTCACGGGGTGCTGGTTTTTTTGCTGTGCAGCACACTGGCAATGTGTGCTTCCACACTCATTATTTTTATACCGTGGAACAGCAGAATGACTGTTTCACTAATGCTTTCCTGCAGGACAGAAATGGACTTCTGAATTTCAAAACATTGTTTTACGGCTGCTTAAATAAACCCAAGGGCAAAAGTGACAACTAGTTTCTGTGCTTTTGATCTCCCAGTTAAGGAGTAAAAGGACCCTTCTCCACTTTTCACTCTTGCTTTTGTTATTGCTAGTTGTGTGGCTAATGTCTCTGAAGTCCTGATGTGCTTCAATTACATCACTTTCTAAATATTTCCAAACTGTCCTGTAAAATACTATGAAAACAGTTATTCTCAAGATAGGTCACCATTCAAGACTTCGAGCCGGAAAACTCAAAAGCAAGGGGAAAAAAAAGATTTCTTTAACACAGAAAGATTAATCATAAGGGATAGGCCAAGACTTCATTTTCAGGGGTTAGCACTGGTTTGTTCATCACTCAAATTTATATTTCAAGTTTTCCAGTGTCTTGAAGCTGGGATAAACATGCATTTTTCTCTAAAACGAGTTAAGAGGAGGTTTCAAATGTCATAAATTGATAAAGGTTAGACTTGCCTTTAGAGGTACATCGTTTTCATTGGGGTAACTTCTTCATGATTAATGCTATGTTGTCCGGTCAATGTGTTGTAGTCAGATCAGAGCTGGCTACATCTCCAAGTAAGAGCTGATGCTACATGTTGTGTGTTGCTATGTTACATCAGCTCTGCAGCTGACAACCGCGCTGCTGTCAAGTTTTCAGTATGATTACTTTGGTTTAGACAATACTGTGTATGGAGATCATCAGAAATGTGAAAGATATATAAAGCACCTGATATCTTGGCTAAGTACAATGCTAAAATGTCTGTGAAAACTCTAGTAGTTTTTCAGAGAGAAAGACCAACATGCTCTTGAAATTGCTTCAAGTACCTCAAAGTCATTGTGGTATTGATATCCATTACTGCTGGAGACAAAGTGGGATTATACCAAGAAGCCTGTAGTAGGGCTATGTGTAGGTCCCTCAAGAATTGCTCCTGGTTTAAGTTATTAAAAAATTTCAGTAATTCCCTTGAAAAAAGAAATTAGCAAAAGCAGTTTCTCTGATGCCCACAAAGTTTGTGGGCCCTGTCATACGGAGAGTTTGGAACACCATACAGGAAGAATAAAATGACCTTGAGGACTACAGTAACAGTAGCTGAGCGGAATTCAATAGGACAAAGTGCAAGATCATGCACAAAAACAATACATTTCTGTTATAAGCTAGGAGCTCATTAATTGGAAATGACAGAGGAGAAGAAAGTCAGACGGTGGCTGTAAGCCACCAATGCAACACCTCTAGGAAAAGGGCAAACGCAGTCTTACGCTGTGCTAGATGAGATATTAGCATTAGCAAAGGAAACAGAGATCTGCACCAGGTCCTGCAGATAGGATATTCTAATAGCGCTCTTTGCCTGCTCTTTAATGAAGGTGAATTCAAACAGGAACAGGTGGAAAAAAAGATAACTAGGGCGTTCAGGAGAATGAGCAGACTTTTGTAAGAGCAGAGACTAAGAGACTGTCGAGTTTAGTCCAATTGGATAAACTTACCAAAGGATGAGAAGTAAAAGGCCGGTATAAATATATTTAAGATGGAAATAAATGTGTCTGTCTCTCAGAAGTGTGATATTGTGGAACTGATTTTAATGGTGGTCAAAGAAAGCTACTCAGCCTTTGAGCTGGAGGAAGCCCCTTTCCTTAGAGGAGAAAATCCAACCTGCCCGCCAGGGACCGAAGGGAGCCACCCTCAAGAGCAATCATTCCCAGTTCTCCCAAGCATTTAAACTGAAAGGCCAATATGGAAAACAGTTCTGTAATTCAGGTACTGCCAGATTCATGTGTGGCTCAATCTCTATTTACTTGGATTGTAATGCAGATGGGAGAAATTAGTATGAATCACGAACTGCTAGAAGAGTGTCGTCAGACTGTGGAGAGTCTCAGTGTTGTACTAGCATTGCTAGTGCAGCTTATGCTCACTGACATATTCTCTTTCCATTCTGCCTGTAAATATCCTGAAAGATCTTCCTGTATATTAGTACAGCTAAAATATTGGGTGCCAATCTAGTTTTAAACTGATTTTTCCCAAATCCCATGGCTTAGATCCAAGGGGGCCCCACGTTAATCACAAATGGAGCAGTCAGGCTTGAACTCTCGTCATGTGAACAGTTCTTTCCTTATGAACCGTCCGTAATGTATTAACAGACTCCCATAAAATTGCCACCTCCCCCACCCTGCTGATCTCAGTTGTTAACTTTGTAGCCACTGGGTGGTTTGTTTTTTCCGTCATAATGAACTGACACTAATTTCTTGTTGCTCTTGGTGTTCAACGCTTCCCACTTGCTGAGCTGAATTGGTACTCTGAAACAGCATCTTTTCTCTGGTGCATGAAACCAGTGGGGACGAGACGGGAGGAATCGCTGTGTCCGAACAGTCCATTCAATACAGCAGGGGAGAGCTGGCTGGGAAGAAAAGTGAAAGAGTTAAAACTGTGAGAGACAAATGCAATGGAGAGACTAGGCTGAAGGGAGAAAACGCGTGAAGACAAAAAAGTGGCCAAGGAGGAACAGGGAAAGGGCGGGGGGGCGGAGGAGGGGGAAGTATTAGTAAAAGCAAGTCCAACACAAACCTGGCAAATCACCCTTTAAAATATTCATTTAGGCCGAAACGAATTGCTGCAGAGTAAAGCCACATAAATTTTAATTTTTACTGCCAAGTTTTTAGTAGAGCTATATATTGTATAGTGAGAACTGTCCTCCAGCCTGCTCCTGAGAAATACCCAGTGCTGTCACTGCACTGAAGGAAGCTGGAAACCACACGCTCCTATATTTGAGGCTCTCTTTAAACCCAGTCTTAAGATCTTTAAGCCTGAAGCCTGGCCTCCACAGGCTGTTTTGTCACCCCAGATGATTGATCTTATTGTAGCCATCTCCAGTTTTCCTACGAATCCTCCACATCCCGGGGGTGTTCTGGGTTGGAAGCAGATGTCTCGCCAGGAGAGTCTCCCAGGTTAGGAGAATCCTTCCACAGCTGACATACTGCTTGTTACAGGAGTGTCGTGTCACCAGTGTGAGAAAGGGTGCATCAGAGTGCTGACAAGCTTAGTGAGCCCCCCAAACCAATCTCCTGACTTCACCTACCCCTTGTGTTATAGTGTAATATGATCTCATTCCTTGCCAAGGCTTCCCTTTGGGATCCACGTCAATGTAAGCTCAGTAACCTTGGGAGAGCTGCTTTTATTCTTTTACTTGTAGAATACTTGTGGAAGAGAGAATCTCTGATCCTCCTGCCTGCATACATCCAGGAGGCAGCAGCAGCAATTTATCCTTCTATTCTACAACGCCTGAGGGTACTGGAGTAGGTCTGAGAACAGATAATAACTGAAGTTCCTCAAATACTGTCAAACGGTAATTGTGAGCTTAAATTGCAGTTTTATTGTCACAGAGTAGCATTGCTGGGAGGAAATTCTTAGAACCACCATGCCCAGACACAGAATCTTTTTTCCTCCCTCTCCCCAACCAGAGTTTTCACTGGATTATACTTTCTTTTCCTTCAGTATCAAGTTTAATGCATCTTTGATTTTTGGTTGTACCTAATTAATGGACAGCATTTAGGCAGGGAATGGTGAGGAGCAAAGATGTTTTCTCTTAGAGTGTGATTGGGAGTGATCACAAAGTAACTTTTTACAAGGAATAGTCATACTCTAGAATGATGCTCCATTTTTCTTTTAAAAAATTTGTTCTTACATTGACTGCACATGTGTTCTGAAAATGGAAGCCAGAGCAGTAATAATTTTCTGTGCTTACTTTCAAAGCTAGTGAATTCCAGTGACAAGAACATAATTCCTGCTTTAGTGTAAACACATTCATTGTCTTTAGAAAATAATGCATCTCTGCAGCAGAATCAAAGGTTGATACAAACCCCAAAAGAACCTCTAAACCCACCAAGCGAGTTCTCAAAATATAATCATTGCCAAGATCGACTTGATTTTGTTGGCAGCTGGAATACTTACGAAGAGGTAGCAAGTAAGGGGAGCCTTGGGTTTTGGGAGAAGTATTCTAAGAGAACAATTTAAAACTTCAAATTCCAATATTCTTCCTTGAAGCTTGAAAATTCTACTTTTTTACAGCATAATGTAGGGAATGACTGTATCATGCAGAAAACCTAAGCAGTGTAACGGATTGATTAGGAGATATATACTTCTAGCACAATCACTATCAGAAAAATGCACGATTACAGAAGACTGAAGGAATAGGAATAACTCTTTATATCTGTCACCTCTTCTCACACCATTCAAAATCTCTGCCTGTGCCTCTCAGAGAGACTCAGTTCTTCTCTATTAAGAATCTATAGTTTGAATCACACGGCTGACAAACTTTCATATATATTTATCTCACAGAGCGTTGCTTGAATTGATTTAGGATAAAGTGTCTTAATTCAGAGAGACATGGGTCTTAACCTGTCCTCTTTGAAGTAACTATTTTTGTTGCAGGTGTGAAGAATATGTAGTGTTAAAATATGAGCTTTATCAGCCACAATGATGGTGAACATGCTGGGGAAAAAATTAAGTCCAAAGACAAGATTCAGCTGTATTGTTGGGGGCATCCCGAGGTCCAAAGGTGGACAGCTTCAGGGACAGTCTTACTGATGCTAGAATAGAATCCTGTTGGGAGATGTTGATCACGACTACTGGAAATCATCGGTGCTGGGTTTGCACCAGACTCCATGAACTGCTGGTGCCAAAGTCACACTGTAGAACTGCTGGTGAAGAGATAAAGCAAGAGGTTACTCGAATGGCAATATACCTTGTAATTACTTTTGATCTTTCCAGAGGCATTAAAAATACCTTCCATAGAGCCAGGATCTTGCATTTTTTGTTAAGGTATGCGAACTTGTTGATGGACATGGTGCAAATGGAGATGAATGCAGAAAAAGAGAACAAAATTCATGACAACAATCGAGGTGTTTCTTGGGCTTTTCAAAGAGAATTTCCCTTGACCCTCTTGAAGTGCATCATTTATTATTGAAAGTATCTAATGGATGAGAAGTGAACTATGTTCAGCGACACTGTACATCAGGGTACTGATTCGTAACTCGCTGTGCTGCTCTTATTGCTGTATCTGACTTGGATGCTCTCAGGGCTGTGAGAAGAGTGAGCAGTAACCCCAGAGTTCAAGGTTATCTATGGCAGTTTCTCTCAGGAAATCCACAAGTCCTGGGTCTGCCCTGAAGGGGGAAAGAGGGGTAACGCCTGCTGCAGCAACTGCTGCTCTCCTGTTTGCTGCTGAATCCCTCTGTTTATGCCTCTCCTGCGCTGCAGCAAGCGTTCCTGCTATGCCAGCACTTGTGGCATCTGCTCCTGTCACACTGACTCATTTACCTTGGAGATAAGATGAAGCAGAATTGCCTGTTAGTAGTGGCAGGGACGAGAGCAGTGATACTCAGCTTCACTTCTCTTTGTTTCTCATTGAGCCCTTTTCCTCATTTGTTATTTCTAGCAAGCATTCTCCATATGCGTTTAGTATTTTCACATATGTTTCTGTGTATATTTAATTGTCTGCAATAGACTCTTTGCATCTTTTCTTCCTGCTTCTCAAGTCAACTGTCTGGTTAGATTTTAAGCTACACAAAAGGAGCCATTTCTGTGTATGTCCTTGCAGCATCCAGTAAGATGCCACCCTGCAGTTTATTGGAGGCTCTGAATAATTTTGCTATATAAAAAAATATAATTACTGATAGTACTCATTGGTGGGTTGTTTTTGTGTTTTGGTTCTTTTTAATGTCACTTTCTATTTGGGGAGAATCACAGCAAGGAACCTAGTTCTTATCAATAGCTATTTTTCTTAATGTTTTTGTGTGGGTTCCTACAACCCACGGAGAAGCAGCCTACCAGTAGATAGCAGCGTGGCTGTAGTACCTCTGTAGGGGATGTCGCGATAATGCCCCACTTCTTGTGCTAGTTGTAAAATCTCATCGTTTATGCTATTGGGAAGATTTTTAGCCTATTCTGTATAGAGAAGTTAAGCTTCATGGAAGGAAAAGGAGAAAACTAGGACTGCTTCTTTCCTGAAGCAAACACAGCACAGGCTGTCGTCCAGAGCACCCTGCAAATGGTTTACAGGTAAATGCTGTGTCTTTGTAGCAATACTTTAATATTTTAGAATACTGAATTTAGCCTCAGGAGCTGTTCATTACAGATTGATCTTTATCTTAAGTCATTTGGAATCTTAGTTTTGGTGTAAAACAATAGGTTTCTGTTAATGATTATGATTTTTGTCAGTAAGTAGATGGTATCTCCTAGTCTTATATTACTTTACCACCATTTACTTTTTTTAAGAACTTTCAAACAAAAGTGCCTTTTTTTTAAGGGCTTATCTGTGTTTTTAGGTCCTGTTTCTTAATACCTAAACCTCCAGTCGTTGCACTTCTAGCATTTGTAATTATTCTAAGAACGGAAATAACAAAAACCGCCATGGCAAATGCCAAGTTTCTTAGGAAGTTTGTACTTAAGAGTTGCTGGTTCCCCAGTTAGCACCTGCTATCTTTAAAATACGTTAGTGCTAGACACCTTTCAGAGATGAGATGTACTTTCCTTGCGAATTGCTGCTATGAAGTGTTTAAGATAAATGTTAATCTGTCTTCCTGTCCTTTTTCCTGACAGCAGCAATAGGAAAGCGCCAATCAGTTGGTTAATGAATCCGTGTGATAACTTCATGACTCTTCATTTTCTCCTATGCTGTGCTTTTGGCAGTTCTAGAGATGTTAATCTCAACATTTGCACAGGAGAGGTCTTCTTTAAGAGAGGTCTCTACATCCTCTACCTACAAAAGACCAATGTGTCAAAAGGCACCACCACTGATCTGATCTGTGTCTGATTAATTCCAGTGAGTCCACTTGCCGGTCCCAGCGAGCTGTCACTGTTGCCTTTCTGAATCTACCACTCAGATGTCACTTTGGGTGTGATAACGGTTCCATCATCCCTGTCTCTGTCGAGCGGCAATTTGTGCATCCCCTGTAGTCACAGTTCAGAGCCAGGTTCTCTGACTTGGTATCTGGGATGGCTGGGCTTTTGATATTGTGGGAAGGTGAGTCACTGAGGTTAAACCTCTGAGCTTGGCAACACGAACACCCGTGCTCCTAACTGGCTCGTTTTGCCTTTGTTTCGTTTCCAGTTTCAGATGTTCATTTTAAGATGGCAATTTGATACAAAACACTCTTCAGCTGTACCTTAGGATTCAAAAATCAGTCTCATTTGGTGCATGAGCTCTATCTTGCCCATTTGTGGAATTACGTCCACATGGGAGTGCCTTTTTTGCTAGCACACTGTCACCCCAAGTGTGACAACAGGCACCGGGTTTGTATCTGCACAGGATACAAAGTGATCCTTAGGTCGTGGTGCCAAGACAATGGGAGATGTAGGACTTGTCTGGAAAACTACGAGTAACAGAGCAGGGGAGTCAAGGAAAACTGTCTTTCATAGACTATAAAAATTCCTTGCAGGATGACGGAGTGTACAAATGAAAACATCACACAATGAAATTTAAACAAGCACAAGGATGTCCTTTGTCACCAACATCTGAAAAATCTGGTTCTCTGAACCAGTTAATGTGTGAGATGCAAAAGCAGATGTGGACTCAGGTGATCAAAGAACTGCATGAAAACCCAAATCTGCTGAACACTATCAAACCCAAACCTGTAATCTCTGAATTCATGAAGTTTATCTTTATAATCATGAAGATAAAATGAAATCTCATTTCATGAAATGAATTTCATGAGTATAAAGTTTATCTTCATACTCATGAAGATAAAACCTAGAAAGATACAAGGGAGCTGTCACCAAACACCTTCAGTTCTTTCAGGCTTTGTCACTTTTTGGCAAGGCTTCCGGTGAGCAGCAGTATTGCATTGCTCAGGAAATGCTGTTAATGGATTGATATAAAAAAGGACAATTTTACTATCTTGAAAATAAATACCTGAAAATAATCCTGTTTTTTCTGTCTTTACAAAAATCAATAGTTTTGAGTATTCCTATATATAAATTGAGTAGTGGTTAATGGCATTAGGGAGGATGTAAGTTGTGAGGTTCATGAAGCATTCTGTCATGGTTGGTTTTGGTTTTGGGGTTTTTTTTTAAAGTATTTTTAATGTGTTCATGATCGTTCATACTCCTTGATTTTGATAATAATCAGTATGTTATTACAGTTGGACAACCCCACCCATGGTGCAGAGATATGCCCAATGCATGCGCTCTATAGAAAATAATAAATACTAAAATTTCAAATGATCTTGCTGGTATTTTCATTTTTTTCATAGGTAAATTACTATACTTTTTAATTTCTGAATTCATTAGAATTAACAGCATGGGTAATATTTTAAGCTTATAATGCTTTTCACATAAAACCAGAGCAAAACCAATTATTCTTTTCCTACTTGATATTGTCATCAATCTTACGGGAAGAAATTGTTTCTGCACTAACAGGATTTTATTATTTTTTTTTTTTTTCTCGCCATTGCTCAAATGCAAAGTGTGTCACTGTTATATCACAGTGCAGATTTCAATGATCAGGGCGGCATGGTTATAGCACCGTTGATCTCACTGCAGCACTGTGAAATGAGTAAGTAAGGGCTGACGAGTGGCAGCAAAATCAATACGTGCTCTTTTAAGGTAGTGCTCATTATCGCTGGACACAACAGACCAGACCTTGCTGTTAGTATCAGGAGACTATTTCAAATGCCGCCAAGGTCAAACCCAATACACTGCCGAGTCTTTTAGCTTCCTTGAACAGGTGAGAAAACTCAACGCAGTGCAATCGCACTCGTGTATGACACATAATTTCAAATTCTTGCAGGGCTGAACACTTGCAGGGGTGTAAAGCTACTGAGGGGAGCACTTTTAAGAGCCAGTCTGTTCCCAGTGTTGTCCTGGCTGAGGGACCAGATGATTTCTGTGGAGGGGGAGGTTGTGCTAGGAAGGCCAAGACACTTCTTCCCTTTCTCCCCCCTCTTCTGGAGGCTGGGCATGTTGACCTCTTCATGGTTCAGCTCTCTCCTCTAAGTAGGTAATCTCAAATTTGAGTGACTGAGGGACCTCCCTGGACCCTTGCCTGCCTCTCTCCTCGGGAGAAGGCTAGAGACATTAGACATGCCCTGACTCCTGTGGGCAGGCCAAAGCAAGGTCCACCAGGGTTAACAGCTGAAGAGTGAGGTCTCTACGCTAGAAAGAGAATAGTTGTGTGAAACCCTTAGAGTATTAAATAAATGCAGGAGTCCATTTCAGCCTGGTCTCGGTACGTGGTTCTGCCCAGCAAGAGGGCTGACGCTGTCCCATCTAATGCAGACAAGTGAGGAAGGTCTGGTTCAAAATGTCTAAAAATACGTGGAACACGCAGCTTGATCAAATGTTAACGATTCCTTAGTTACTGTCTCAAAAGGACTTTGGAAGCACACTACAGAGGCAGTATGTTTAAAATAGGACAATTCTAGAGTAACACTTAAGCAGCTTTGAGAAAGCAAGCATAGTTTCCCTTGAAGATGCGCTGTAATTTTCATAGTTTGGACAACAGAAGATCAACTACAACAGCAGTAAAACCTAGAATAGTTAAAATTATGTCAGGTTCAACTTCTGCCCACCAAATGGTGTAATGCAACACACAAACCCAAAGTACTATGTCAAATAATAAATAAAATAGAACAAAACAGCTTACAGTTGCAAGGAGCTTATGTTCTTAATGCCGTAAGAATGGATAAATGTACTATTTTCTGCACTTGTACTATTTGATACAGGAGCAAAAATATACTTAAAGCAGTCTACGCATTACAAGTCCATGTTAATTTATTCATAATATAAATACTAAATTCAAGTGCAATATGATCTAAAATTAACCTGTTCTCCTTGTGGTAAACCTTGCAATGCAACAACGCAGATACCGCGACCTAACTTCTGTTAGTTGTCTTTATTACTTTTTATTATCTGTGAATTATTTGTGAGATGGTTGAAACACGATTGTATGCAGGAAGATGGTTTTATTCTGCATAGGTCAATGTTCCTGAAAATACTCGATCTTGGAGCAAAATGTTACAAATAGCATCAAACATATCATGTTGCTTAAAGCTAAATGCTAGAGATACGAGGATCATCTCATTCCTTTTCAGTAACGCTCTGCTCTTTGTCAAGGGATTACTTTTTAGGACATTCTTAACTCTTCTAGCATCCATGTTTCTGCTCCTTCTCACTTCTCTAAACATCACTTATCTAAAAACAAGTGGAACCAATTCTGGGGTATTCCACAGCTGTTGCTTCACTTATGGCAATGTCCCAGATGTGCTACCCATATTGTTTTTGTTCTTGTTGTTATTTCAGGATCGTCATAGTTGTTCTTTAAAGACATTAAAAATAATTCTTTTCTCTCAGAATGACAAAAGAAAAGGTAAAACCACCAAATGATGCAAGCAATGGCTCTGTATTTCTCAGCCAGGTGTTTAATGTCTTTTATTCCTGACATCACCGTGAAGCTCTCGCGGGCACTATTAAAGTCTAGCCTCATTCCTTTCTGCAGCCTGTACCAACCACCTCAAGCTATTTCACCGATGCGTGCCTGGGGTATGTATGTATAATTGCGACTGTAGCGATGTGGTGGGAAAATGACCATTGTAAAGCAATGATCTCAAAATTTTTTGCAAGGGAGATATGCTGAATGTGCTTCAGCTCCTCTAAATTGACCCGAAAGCTGACTGAAACATAGTAACAGTATTTCAAATAAGAAATATTTCCAATTTTGATTCCTGCGGCACTGTCGGTGATGAGCTGGGTCTGTGATCCTCATTAGGCTAAACTTGCAATAGTTTGATAGAGCTGTGGTGAAAAGGGGGTTTTTTGCTACTTTTCATGCCTGTGTCTCAAGAATTTTAACAGCATCTGAGAATACCTCTCCCTCAAATTCGTTAGATTTCAGAACTTATTTAACACATCTGACTCAGGACTGCTCCGAGTCTCTGTGCCAACCCATGTGCCCTCCCTGTTTCTGTCCTTTTCTCCTTCACCCACCCTGCTGGGCCAGTGGGGCAGGGATGATTTAGGTAACCTCTTCAGAGAGTTCCACACACTGCATGAAGCAACTGTCAACACTGCCTGGTTTATCTTACGAGCACGAATTCCACCACACACTTAGTGGCCCTCTGAGCATTAAATAACGTGCAGTCAAGCAGCTTGTCAGGCCGTATCATTACTGTATTTGTAACGTGCTCTGCAAAGTGAGCGCTGTGCCGTCACAGAGCTGCTCAAGGAAACAGCTAATAGGGTCATCGCCTCATTTATCTGAAAGGGAGAGAAAAATTTATGGGCAGGGCATTGACCTATTGTGGAGGTTAAAAAATAAGCTGAAAGATCTGTCCGTTGAAGGTGTGCTAGACCACGAGGTACTCCAGAGCACTGGATAGCAGATCTGTCATCAGCCCAAACTACTTCACCAGAAGGGCCATATTCCTTTCACCTATTCTCCTATTGTCTATGCGACACGCATCTTGACAAAATGTTCAGTCTGGAGGACTGTGTGGACAACTTGACACACTGCCTTCAAACCCTCACTGCTTTTGGTACATTTATGCTGGCTGTGTACAACTTGGTTTCTAGATTTTCACGCCAAATAGCAGATCTCCATGATTCATGGCTGTCAGAAATGCACGTTAGGAACTGCTTTGAGAAGTTGTATTTGGAAGTGCGAGATGACAGCGCACTGGTTATTTTTACGCATCATATTGGTTTATACATAGTGGAAGTGATTAGAAATACTTTCGCTTTTTCTTGTCTCCTTGCTTCCGCATCCCTTTTTTCTTCCAAAGTTTTGTCAGTAGTTGTCACTCAATCAGATCTTCAGTGCCTTCACTTTGTCATTCGCGTTATTCGGTGCTGTAACCTCCAACGTGTACATATTATTCTCAGGCATTTTTTTCAAGTTTACATCCAGAATTGCAGATGGAAAGATAGTTGTACAGAATATTGGTGTATACTGGTATTTGCCAACTATAACTGCACACAAAATTAGGAGTTTTGGTTATACATGTAACTGTAAGGAAATTGTAGATGAAGGGGATATGCTTCACTTACTTTGACTCTTAATACAGCTCATTTCACACTTTCTATTTTCATTTCACATGGAATAAACTTACTTTATTTATTCGCCTACACCCTTGTCTACTCAAACTTCCTGGCACTGCTACTCTTGTAAATCTAAATGTCATCTGATTGTTAGTGATACAGATTTTTGAGAATGTCTACTTCAACATACGTTCATGGTTGTAAAAAGTAGTAAGAAATAAGTAGGATTGGTATTTTGAAATGAACTAGGACTTTCACCTACCTATCTTTCTGAGTCAGAAACACAATGAATAAAGATGAACTAATCTGATAGGTACCCACGCTTGTGGAAATTAGATCTGGCTTCTTTGGACTCAGTCTCCCAAAAAGCTAAGACTCTCCTTACAGGTTAATGGGGTGTTATGATTTATTAGTTCCTAATCAAGTGGACTGCACTTCAGGTCTCCCTGATTCTGAGTCAATTTAAACACTCAGGCATTTAGCTTACTGAGGGTAACAAAGGTCCTGATTCACCCTTGTGAACCACATTCCCGCTCTTCTCACGTGATGTTTACCATTCCTTTTTGGCAGCCAAATGACTTTACCATCCAAATGATCGTGATTCATCTGAAAATACTACCTTATGTGGGTAGTAATTCATGCCTTAATTCTAAAGTAATCCAAGGTAATGTAAGTGAATTTATAATTACCTTTGAGTTGTATTAAAAATTCATGACCTCCACGACCAACACTCTTAATTCTTGTTACCAAGAGAGATGTGATGTTTTCCTAATAACTACTGACAGCAAATCCTATTTAGACTCTGTATCGCTAACTGCCAGGTGAGGACACGGATGCCAAAAGGGACTTTGCTCTTATACAAAGGTATGCTAGTGGGAGTATTTTTGCACTACATTTCCTGATCTTTAACAACTCCAGGGTTTGAGAAATACCTGTTAGAGTAAACTATATTCAAATGCCACTCCAACATACTTTTCCAAAGCGTATTTCTTGATATAACTTGCACTGCTTGACCAATTCAGTTCTGTACAGACTGATCACACTTTCAAAAAGCTTTTTACAGGCAGCAGTTGCCAGAACCATTTCATAGCTGAAATGTTATTAAAGTAAAAGGAGCAGGGAAGTAAGCAATACCATGGAGGCATTCTGTAGATATGCACTTAAGCCAAGTGTCTTCCTGCATTGCCACTGGGTCTAGTAATTATTTTTTAATGCGAGAGTTTAAATTAAAAATCTGTTGGAAAGCATTGTGCTGTATTTATATCAAAGCTTCAAAGTCTGCCTCGTTATCAAGGCTTCCTTTTGATGCGTTTTATCCTTTTTTATCTTCTCTCTTTGAAACAAAGGTATTTTGAAGTATAAACCAGGTAAAGTATCTTTTGTAATGGATTCATGAAAAGGAAGCTGAGAGAGAGGAGATCCATAAGGTAGATGAAATACAGGAGCGGAGCATTTGAAATACTTAAATGAAAAATGATAATGGAATTGTGCCAAATTGCAGGCCAACAAATTCTTTTGCTTGGTTTACATTTCAAAAATCAACATCAGGTACCATATTTTAAAATGTATTTTTAACATCTGTACAGATTATGTTGAAAGACGAGCCACTCCTTCAAGACTTGAATACATGGCCATAAACTCACGTACAGACACAAAACTTCCCTGTCTGCTTCATATCAGTCAAGAGTTTTGGATTTATAGAGCATCTTCAATTGAATAAACAGTTTAAAGAGATGGAAATCTTCTATTAGTTCTCAGTAAGAGCTATTTTAAGTGTTTAAAACGTCTGTATGTAAGTATGGAAATCATGATCTCTTCTTTGCCATCTCACTACTCTTGTACAGTGTCCTTGATTAAAATCTTGTGTGAGTGCAGTTATCTTCAAGCACACAGAGATCCTACAGCTCTGCTGCGTACCAAATGAAGGGTAGTTCTGAGCTTATGTCATGATGACCTTGAAACTGGGGACACACGCTTCGCCCTTTCAGTTATCCCCGCCTCCACCTTTGCTTTAGCTTGCTCTTTAGGATTAAGAGACATTGTTTTCTACTTTATTCTGATATTTTTACTATCTGGTTCTACTTAATCTGAGGACAGAGGAAAATTCACTAACAACTGTGAGAATTTAGGTTGGCTTGTTCATATCTTTAGAACAGATCATGCACTGTGTAACTATAGAATATTCAGCAGGGTATCTGGAAGAGAATACATTTGAGGCAGTATTCTACTAACACGTTACTCTTGCAGAATCCACTCATGCCTTGAGCCTTGTGAAATCAAGCAGACTGGTAGAGCTAGGACTCACAGGTCTGTGTCACTGCTGGTACAAAGGGAGGAGTATAACGGGAGCTCTTGCTTTAGCAGCAAAAAGGTGCTTGTTCCAATAGGTTTAAAGCATGCTGCCACTCTAATGTTCACAGGGAGCTGGTACTTGGCTTCAGGAGTGTGGTACCTTAGTTCTGGGGGCAACTGAATGGATGCGAGCGTAAGAACTTCCCATATTTGAAATTAGGTTCAACCACAGACTTTGCATGACCCAGAAGCTGACTATAAAATGAGCACTAACCTTAATTATTTTGTTAATATGATAAACCAAAGCTCTGCAGATTATTGTAACTAGTGTGATCTTTGAAGCAGGGTAATTGTCACTTCAAGTCCATCAGGACATAAATGAAATACGAACTCACTGGTCTGGCATGTAGGAGCAGTCTTCATTAACTTCATTCCCTGTGGTCATTTTAACAGCTCAGCTTGAATCTCAGTGCTGGTCCCTAGAATCTTAATGACATAGGGCATATGTAAAATGGAAGTAGAAGACTCACTCTGTTTAGAGCTGTATTGTGCCTATGTCCGTAATCCTTCTCGGCTAAAGCTACAGCCTAAAGGGAAATGCTTTCTTAATAGCAGGTGCTTAAGCTTTGACACCTACGTAGACAATTGGAAATTGCTGTGCTTGTTGAGGTGGTTCTGCTCCTATTTTGCTGGTGCGGGTGGATTTTTTACAAAAGCAGCATAGGGAGACTCTACCTTCACAACTGGAATCAATTTGTATAACAAACTGGACAGATGGAACGGGAGCAGGCTGAGTTGTGTCCTTCCCTTGTGTTCGTTTCTGAATTGCGTTATGCAGAAGACTATGAATGTAACTCTGAAAGCTATTAAAACATCTTGTAACCTGCTGGACAGTAATTAAAAATCTCTTTAAAATAATCCAATGTCACTTTGGCAGAAAGCTTTCAGGAAAAAAATCCTATTCGAAGATCCAACCAGCATGGAGCACATGTAAACTAGCAAACCCTGTATTCAGAGCTGTGCTGACATCTTTAATTACAGCATTAATTATGCTAATTTTAATGCATACTTGAGAATGTGATAAAAATAAACTAAAGGAGATTATTTGTTAGCTGTGGTTTCATGGCTGAAATTATGCTGAACACTTTAAGTCTGGATGAAACGCTACATACTGTGTCATAGGGAACAATTCCACATAGGCAGGAGGTAGAGCAGGGTGGGAACTAATAATCCTTCCATTTTAGCTCTATTTTATGACACTCTGGCATGAAAAATTAGCTCAGATTATTATTATTTTTTTTTTTTAGCTTCCTCTCTCCCAAGGAGGCTGTATTCTCTTAGCTGGAGCTAGGACAAAACTGAGCACTTTCTAAAGAAAACCGCCTTTGTAGTGAAAAAGCTCATGGAATTTGGGATTACACAGAATTATATACTTGGTGTTGACAAAGTGATTTTAATGATCTCAGCAGAACAAACGGAGGTCCACCTCTTGTGGTAAGTCTCTCTGTCTTCGGTTCACCAATACTGTAAATTGTGCCTGTATTTTCACAGTTGCATTTCTTCTGAATTTTTTTTGGAATACACTGTATTTCATTTATTATTGGCCAAACCACAGAAATCAGAAGGGCTCAGGTGCTTACTGAGAACGGCTGAGTCTGGTATAGAAAGTGGAATTTCACATAATGCCCTGCCAAAGGGAAAAGCTGCAAGAATAGTAACTTTCTCCTTCAGAGAAACTACATCTATCACTTGGACCTCGGTGAATAGCTCAGTCTTAACCCAGGCTCTGTATTTAGGTTGATCCCGACTATAGTATCCAGAGTTTACCTCCCATGAACTCAGAAATTGATTCTTCTATAGCACATCTGCACAAGAAATCTATTGAAATATGCCCAGAGCCATTTGTAATTTTCAAAGTAGACCGCCCCAAGTTTTTTAATCTAGCATATATATGATACCTCACAACTAGGAAAGCCATAACATCCTTTTTTAGAAATAAATTATCTAATAACTAGTTTTCCTGAGGCATAAATGAAGTGACAGATTTTAAGTGGCAAAGGAGCTAAGCAAACAAACAGGAATTGTTTAATGCTGGAGAACTTTATGTTCAACAAATTTTGCTTTAATAAAATTCTTTTCATTAAGATACTGTGAGTCATCATAAACCATACACTGCTAATAAGAATACTGGGATTTTTTATGAGACTGTAGAGCAGAACAATATATTGGTTGTTTTATGCTCTGCAGAAGCAGTAACAAAAAGTATTCCTACGCATTTTCTGGGGTCTTTGTCACACACCAAAAAAGAGCTTGACAGTGACTGAGGCGGGGGGAGGGTATCTTTTAATCCAAGCTTGCAAATAAATACCATCTGCTTTTTTCTTCTCCCCACAAGAGTATGATTAAATGCAGAATTTCATACTGACTTATTACTAATGCAATGTAGTTACAGTTCTTGTGAATCTTGCATGTGAATGCAGGCCTGTTTCATTTGTCATGTATGGACTGTCTTGTAACACTCTCCTCGTGTGTATTGTGTAGGGATGGTATCTACAGAACAGATATATATGGGAATACCAGCGGCTTTAAGAGTTTTCAATTCTTTATGAGTAACGGTACGTGTGGTCATGATAGAATGTCTGAAAACCGCACCAAGACAATAGCTATGAATTTGCTTAAGGTCAAGAACTCTAAATCCTTTGCATTACTTTTCTCCTTTTCAATCTCTAAGTTTGGCGACATGTAGCGTCTCAGCAAGAGCCAGCTTTACATTCCCTTGAAAGTAATTCGTAAGAGGTACTTGTGGTGTGACCTATTCATTCCCCTGTCCTTCTGTGTCGTGTTCACCGTCAACACATTTGACAACTGCTTCACTTTGGGAGCAAGTTGCCTACCTGAGGTGCGTAGCACTTAGTAGCTTAAGTCCTTTAAAAACCAGCCCACTGCAAGCTAGTCCATGGGTGAAGCCTACGCTGTGTCTTTGCTCAAGTCCTCTGTTCTGGGCTCCTTTCTGCAGAAACTTGGTGAGCCATAGAGGTGTGAGCATATTCTGGATCTGCCAGCAGCTCGTCATCCGAACCTGAAACTACACAATTAGAGTTGTGCTAGAGTAGAAATCCTCTGCATAAGTACATGTAGTTGTAGATACTTAGATTTGCAGTAGAAAAAATGTTTCTACAAGGACAAATGTACAAGCTGTCTTCACACTCACCCACAACAAAAGCTTCTGTATTTGGAAGTTCTGGGTTAAACATGAAGTTTCATAATCCATACAATGAAGTTCATCCTAAGCAGTGTTAGAAGGAAACCTGCCACTAAAATATCTTTAGCCGGGTTTCAGCTATGCAGAAATGCATCTAACCTTCACTAGCTTTTATCAAATACCCAGCACTGCTTGCTTTTCAGTAACCCCTCTAAGTCCTTCTTACAACCAGATGTTGTAAAGTTTCCTGTGGTATCTATTTCTACTGACTTCCAGGATAATGAAATTCTGTCCCTAATGATGAATTCCACAGAAACTTCTTCAGCAATTCCATGTCTAAGGATTTAACTGGGGTCTGCTGTTGAGCAAAAAGGGGAGAAGCGGTGGTGTGCTTGCCCATAAGTAGATGACGAGTCACATAATGCCCTTGTAAACAATGTAATTCCTATATTCATCAAAACCAGCCCGCTACTCCCACTTTGCTAGTCCAGGTGTGTAGTATCAGTATGTTCTTCTGAGGCTTTAATAGTCTGAATCAGTATAAAATGGAATTGTTGGTGCAGAGTAGAATTAGACCAAACAACTTTAGCATCTGGACTCATAGCTAATGATAAAGAGCAGAAAACTGTCTGTAGCTTGTCCCCCAGATGGCCACTGTTCCTTACCTCAGGTGCATATCAGACAACTCGATGTCTCACTTCCTTAGCCCGCTGCTTCATTTCCAGGTATCTTTGTGCTTCAAGGGCACCAATGCACACGTAGATTAAAATTGCACCGCCTGAGGCAAGATGCAGAGACAAGTAGAGCAAAACAGTCCAACAGAACAGAGACTCGGCTAAACTCCTAATGTTTCACCCTGCTGTTTTACTTATTCCCACCACCCCCAAAAGCCACTGAAGACACCAGCGCTAAATTAGAGTATCTGCCAAATATCTGAGTGTATAGATGGCACCTGGTGATCCACAGAGCAATTGCATGGGCTGCTAAGGCTAAAAAGCGGGAGCACGTGCTGCTGACTGGGGCTGGGAGGGCAAGGAAAGTGTGTGAGGAACTTGAAAGATGTAAAGGTCTGAACAGGCAGAATGAGATGATCATGGACAAGGGGAACCTCCTGCAATAATTGTTTATAAGAGAACGTGAGATTGTGGTTTTGCAATCATACTTTTTATTTTTTAGCAATTAATTACACCACGATGACTTCTCAGTAAATATATAAAATTATAAATGTTATCAAAACCTTTGTCTATCACTTCTGATGTCTAAGTTTGTATCAGAATTCTCTGTAATTATCCTCTTCCCCAGCTTCAAAACTGCATACAGGAAATTACTATGGCAAATACGGATGCTACAGAAGTAGCATCAGAAGTGTCGCTGCATTAACACATTTAAGCTTTTGTCTTTAAACATTTGCCTTTAAGCTTTTGAAGTCCTTCTCCTTGAAGGAGACTACTCCGTGAGAGAGAAGATGATGGCTTGGAAACAAATCCATCTCTAACTGTGACTTGTCTGGGGGCAGAGCTAATAGGCGGTGGTAATACCAGGCTTTGTTTGTCCTGCTGTGTAAAATAAAGCTTGTTCTGTTTTGCATGTGGCTGTAAATATTACCTGGTGCATATACACAGAGCACAGTCATTATTTCAAGATTATAAAGAATTGCCGAATCTTTTTCTGGTCTAAAACAAATACAAAACCACAGAATGAATCAGGACTTTTCAACCTACTTGTATTTCATTTAGGCTAATCCACTGAGATTTAACTTCACTCTGAAGAAAGTTTTTTTAACCTGCTGCTTAGATTTAGTGGCAGAGTCACTTGTTCCTAAGGGTTAAGTGGATGCGTGACTTTCTTCTTTGGTTGCAGTGAGGAGGCAAGAGAGGACTGAAGGAACCAAAGTTCTCTTTTTCTCTAAAGATGACGGCTATTGATGCAAGATCAGAGGTGTTCTTAATCATAGAGAAGCTACTGAAAAAAACTGTGTGGAGAAGGTGAAGGACTACTATTACCCTCAAGTAGGTGCTTGATGGTATTTGTTTACATGTTAAGCGTTGCCTGAAAACTTGTGGAATCTGTAAAAACAAGATTCAAGGACCAAAGACGTAGCTGGAAGCAGACACTAGACAAGAGTTTGAGAGTATGAGGGAAAAGAGTGGGGGGCCACCCACGTTTCATAGGTAACTAGCAATTTCTTGAAGAGGACCTCAGGAAGAGGACCTAAAGGCAGGTCATTAGACAAGTAGTGTGACCTATCTAGGCACGCGGCCTTCAGCACGC
>NW_010419311.1:0-261 GCF_000710305.1 Buceros rhinoceros silvestris
AGCAGCAGACGCTTGCGTGAGCCCGGCGTGGGTGCCAATGGACCACGGGCTGTGCATGGCGGCAAGACGCGAGTGCCTGCAGCACACTACGAGTGATGATCTCCTCCCCGTCGCTGACACCTCCTTCCCTGGGTGCTTGCAAGGATATTTGCAAGCATATTGTTTGTACACAGCTACCCCCACCTCTGCACACATGCACACATGCAATGCACATGTGTGCTCACATGCATATATGCACGCAGAGGTAGGGGGGAGCCAAAC
>NW_010419311.1:453-675 GCF_000710305.1 Buceros rhinoceros silvestris
ACCCCTAGACTGTGTCCACGGGAGGGTGGGGGGGAGCCAAACCAGCACACATACAAGAGGGCATTACACACAGAGGCTCCCAAATATGCTGCCTGCTGCAGCATTAGCAGATTTATGCTGCTTTTCCCCAGCCAGATCCAAGCTCTGGAATGGGAACAGCAGCAGCTGTGCACTCCTGTCTGTCCTGGGATGAGAATAGGATGCGTCTGTCTCTCTACCCCA
>NW_010419311.1:694-6926 GCF_000710305.1 Buceros rhinoceros silvestris
AAGATGCGTCCTGCTGCAGCATTAGCAGATTTATGCTGCTTTTCCCCAGCCAGATCCAAGCTCTGGAATGGGAACAGCAGCAGCTGTGCACTCCTGTCTGTCCTGGGATGAGAATAGGATGCGTCTGTCTCTCTCCCCCACCCCCCCGCCTCCTCCTTCCCCCTCCTCTTGCTCCCATTCATTCATTCAGCTTCTCCTCCCCCCATCCCATGCCCCAAAGCAGGAGGATCCTTATGCATAAAAATGTGGGCATGTTTTCTCTGGTGGAATAAATGGGCAGGCAGACACCCTGCAAGCAGTGCATATACACATACGTACGCATTCGAGTAGCTGTCCTGGGCCCCTACATAAATATCCAGCTCCCACCACCACCGCACGCACACTCACACACCCGACAGACACCACGCAATGACTTTTCTGCAGCCAGACAGCCTCCCAGCAGAGCAATGGAAAAGCAGAGCAGAGATTTACTCACTCCCCTGCATCCAAACCAGGCAAATGTTCACACCACGCACGCACACACACACACACGCACACACACATATCACTGCCTTCAAAAGCTCCCCGAGAAAGTTTGCAAAGAGGCAGGGAGCAGGGGGCTGTGGGATGCGGCTGCCTCCTCCTCCCTCCCATAACTGCAGGCAATATACATATATGTCTGTGTATCTATATCTTTAGATGAACACGCACATATGGGAGGGGTATATACATTAACCTATAGCCATACCCATATATATATGACACATACACAGATATATACACACATATACAAGCATCCCCTCTTGCAAGATCTGAATAAAAGCAGACCAGTCAAAGCCAGCTGTGTGCAGCAAGCCCTGGACCTATTCAGCACCCCCATCCTAAGTGAATGCACACACACACACACTGAAAGGGAGACTGTCTCCAAGCCTCTCTCCCTCCCATCACTCCATGTGGGCATTACCCACCCCCCACCTCCCCTCCCCGGCCACCTCACCATCTCTCTTGCACTCACCCCTTGCCTTCATCCTCAGATCAGACACGTCCACCCCCTAGGGAGTGCATGGACGGGGTGCAGGAGAAAGGCACTCCATCCATCCTGCCCTTCTCTCCCACCTCTGTCCTCCCCCTCCAATCTCAGCCGCTTCTCCGATTGGCAACACGGACCACAACAGGGAGCCGAGGACGCGCGAGGCAGCTGCACAAGGACCGCACACACACAAACGTGTCACACACACGCACGCATACCTGCTTCTGGAGGGGTGATTGCTCCCAGCTTCCGTACAGGGCATGGCAGAGACGAACTGGAGGTGTAAAAGACCCCTGTCTTCATGCGACTTGCAGCCCTGAGGATGTGTGTGGGTGGGGGTATCCCCCACCTGGTGTCACTCCTTGGAGCTGTGCTGTCCCCTGCCCCACAGCTGTCTCATTCCCGGCTGCACCTAGGCAGCGCTCCCAGCCACGCACACACGCGAGCACGACAGGCGGGGACGGAGCAGCAGTACAGGGAGGGCACGCACAGCCAGAGGATTTGCTGCCTTCGCCGCATCCGCATCACTGGGGAAGAAGGCAGAAAGGGCTGTATTGGCATTTAAAACGCAAGTGATTAATTCGGCACAGGCTCGGCTGATAGGGCTGTGGGACCAGAGCCGGCACTGCTTCTCCCAGCTCCGGAGGCTGTGACAGGCGAAGGTCCCTCTCCCATGGAGCTGGCTCAAGCTCTCCTCGCCTGCACAACCACCACTCCGGTGCAGGCGTAAAGGGGTGGGCCTCCACCGGAGACATGAGCACGCATGCAACAGCTGCTGGGGAACTGCACACACACACACACACACACACACACACACACACGCACGCACGCACTGTTTCCTTACAACAGCTGCTGAAGCGCTACACACAACAGCTTCCCAGGAACACACACAAGCAACAGCTGCTGGGGAATCATATACACACACAGAGAGGCTGCAGCTTCCCAGAATCAAGTCACCCACAAGAAAACACAACAGCTTCAAGGAAAGGTACAGGTACAAGCAACAGCTCCTGAGAAGCTACATACACACACGTATACATGCAACAGCTGTACACCTACTGACACAGGTATGTGCAACAGCTGGGAGAAACTACAGCTTGATGCATGCCCCTGCAGTATTTGCTAAGAAAACTGGCGCATAAAAATGCAACAGGAGGTGGGGGGAACCTTCCATCCACACACAAACACACACGTGCGACTGCTGTGGGGAGACTGTCTTTCATACGCCTCCTCAAACCACCACACACAGAAATGCTACAGCTCCTCAGAAATCACCCGTAACCATACATGTAACATACATGTAACAGCTTACTGGAAGACCTTCCACCTCCCTATGCCCAAACCCACATGTGCAGTCACTCATGGAGATCTTGACCACAGCCAGAAACAAGCACATATGTGTGCCAGATGCTGGGGAGCCGGCCACAGCTCAGCCCCCAAAAATCGCACACCAGGCAGTACCAGGAAGCCACCTTACCAAGCACAGGATGACTCTGAAGAAAGGGTCCAGACCCTTCACAGAAAGCACAAACACACGACAGCTAGACATAAATAATCCCTGCATAGACATACAGACACACAGACCACAACAGAAGGGACGGGATGCACCCCTCGCACTCACCACAACTGTGGAGGGACTGCCTGTCTCACTTGGACACACACAGACATGCAACACCTGCAAAGAAACTTAGGAACATAGGACTTTGGATGAAAGCTGGCTTCTTGGGATGTGCAATCCAGTCTCCTGCTATTCCAGGCAACCACATCATATCATCTTGCTCAGAAACGTCTCAAGGTCCATCCTAGTGCTGCGAGGCTATTTGCTCCCTGCTCAGAGGCTGTTCTGCCCCTGGCGCCTCTGATGTTAGACATCTGCCCCAACACCTACAGTTACTCATGACCAATTCACACCCACATGTTCTTGTGCCAACCAACTGTGTCCTTTACATAGGGTCTTGTAGAGGTTGGAAGAACAAATGGAATTGCTTTGAAACACCCACTTGCAGCTGAACAGAGACCATCTGCACCCCTGCCTCACACAAACATACACACACACACACACACACAACAGCTGGGTGAAGACATTCCCCTCAGCGTAAATATCAACTTTCTTACAACAGCTTATAGGAAAACAGGCACTAACCCTGCACCCTACAGCACTCACATGCACACGGGTACAGACGTACACATGCCTGTAAAGTCCGATGGGAAAGGAATGACTTTCTTCATGCAGTTCAAGAACTGCAGAGGAATTTCGCTGCCCCACACACCCCAATGCAGCCAGCGTTATTATTAAGTGTGTTATATTGTGATGCCCAGTTACATCTAAGGAAGCTCACCTGTGGCCTAGCCACCCATCCTGCCCATCGTTGTGTAAGTACAGAACAATGTAATTACCCCACTTATCTCACACCTGCAGATCTACAGGGAGGTGGTGAGCTGCTTTGACCTCCCCCCTGCACATATTTCTCCCTGTTGGGAGGAAAATAACCTCATGCATATCCAAACACATCAAGTAAGCGACTGCCCCTAGCCTCCTCACGTGCATACAACAACCTCAAGGATAGGACACCAAACCCACAAGCACTCTACACAGGGGAACAACTGCCAAAGGACCCATCTACAAAACTGGCCCCAGGCATCACACACGCCACTGAGATGGCATGAAGAAGCGAGTTGGTACACTAGGTACAATCACACAAGGTCATCAGTCTTGCTGAAAATGACACATAGGAAACTTGATGTATCCTCTTTTCGTCCTGGCCTGCAAACCCAAGCAGGAAAACACACACACACTCCTCAGAGAGACAGGAGGTGAGCTGCTCTGGGGACTTCTAGATGTTCTCTGGACATCCGTAGATGTCTTTTCCCAGTGGGTTAAATGCCAAAGCCATTCACTTCACCTGGGATGAGAGGAGAAGGAAGCCTCTCTTGGCAGCTAGCGACTCTAGTTCCCTTGCCTTTATCACTTCAAGGGGTTATGACCATGGGGTTTTTCCTCCAAGCTCTTTCAAAACTAAAAACTAAAGGAACAGAAACTTGCTTCCCTCTTACTCTATCTACTCCAAGGACTGACACTATCTAATCTTGGAGGGTGTTGAAGTAGGAGAAAAGGTTTCCAACTCCAAATTAATGCAGGATTTGCTCCTGCTTGAGTTCCTCCAGGATCATTTTTCAGTCTGTTCAGGATGAGACTCCCAGAGGCTCTCCTGCTGGCACTGATCCATTCTGGATTCAGAAGTGCTGGGGCAGGATCCTTGTGCTGCCAGGGCCCATGTGGAAGTCAAATGGCATTTGTTCATACTCCCACTGACCGAGGAAGAGTGCTTAAATCCAGCAGAGCAGAACTGCCCTGAGAGACAAGCAGAAGCAAGCACCACATCCCCAGCGGTGTGGGACATTTTGGTCCTTGATCTGATTCAAAGCCAGGCCCCCAACATTTATGTGTCCCATTGCAGATGATCATCCAGAGGGTACAGAATCTCACCCCCATGTTTATTTTGCAGAGGCTCTGACCTTGTCAAAAGCCCTGGAAAGACTGTTGTTTATTACTTCACGAGTGAAAAAAAAAAAAGCTTCACTAAGAAAAAAAAACCTTGTAAGGACGTCATAGATCGTTGAAGTCAGCTGCAGAGGTGCCTCATTCTTTATGTCCAGCACTACTGAAGAATCACCTTCTAATTCTTTTTTGCTGACATCTCTGAGACCACCACCCTCCAGCCAGGCCTGACCTCTCTGCCCCTTAACAGAGGTGGAAACAGCCCCAAGAATCACCTTGGTTCACACCTTCCTGCTAAGCTGCTGCTCTGTCGGGCTGCTATGTCTTCTAAGGCTGGAGATGCTGTTAGGGGTGAACAAGGGAGCTGACCTCATTAGAAAAATTCCCTAGTGTTATTCCAACATATGCCAGGGAGCCGTTAAGTCCTGGAACAGCTCAATCTGGGAGTCACAAAGGTGATGATAAAACTGATTTTTTTAACCCTCTGTGCCCAGGCTGAGAAATACTGATGTAATGCTCAACGTGGACAGTACATCTACGGAGTGGGGGCTGGGAGTGCAGACAGCCATCCCCGCCTCTCCCCCATCACCTAGACCTTGTGCCATTTGCCTACCTGAGGAGGGACGAGTCAGGCACGGAAGGCATCCACACAGTCTGCCTGCGCTGCCTTCAGTGTGTGTTGCCAGGGAGGGGAGTCTCGCTGGGAGCATTCCCAGCTCGTGGAGCTGGCGGATCAGCCCTTCTTCCTCTCTGCCTCTTCCCCTGCCCATCTGCCTGCCTTCCCCAGGGGTACAGCCGGGTCCCACGGCTGGGGAAAATAGGCCCTGGGAGTAGGCTTGGCTCTGCCCTCGCTGCAGTCAGAATCTCTCCGCTGATCTATACTGCGGTGAGCAGTGACAGATTGATTTTACAGCTCTGCTTGGAGCCGGCCGCTGGCCCTGGGCTGTGGATGAATCAGCTTTCTCTGGGCCTTGGCTTTTATTTCATTATTTTCCTGCAACTTCCCTCACAGGCAGCTAAAGAGAGAGAGAGAGAGGGAGAAAGACAAAGTTGGCACATTTCCTTCCCTCCTCGTGTGCTCCCAGCCTCCCAGCTTGGCTTTGGAACTCCAGGAGGATGGAGGGAAGGGATTGTTTTCCAGGGACTGACAGCTGTCAGGAATAAAGACATGAGGCTGCTTCTACAAGAGTAGCTGCACGTCGAATGGCTGTGTGAGATGGATGGTTCCTGCCATGCCTCATTTTTTGCTGAATGGAGGGGGGGCCATTTTGCATTACAAGGGCCAGCATGTTTGGAAATTACATTGCCATGAGTGCATTGGACATTAACAGCTTACAGCCTCCAGGGTGGAAGCCCTTCCAGGATTTCCCCTAATAGCTATGGATCTAAAGGAGGTGGCAAGATTGAGAGGTCTCCGAGCATGCCAGAGCTAGGATGTTCTCCTGGAATAAGATAGCACCTGCAGGCACGGAACCAACCTTCTTCCCTCTCCTGGCTATCGATATTGTTAGACAGCACCCAAGGGGAGCCAGGCTCTGTCCTAACTGTTGTTTTTTGTATCACCAAGAAGAGCAACAGTGAACTCAAGCAAGAAGGAAGCAGCAAAATCAAAGGGGAGAAAGCTGCTGGGTTTTCCAGCCCATGTCTGGAACTACCATGGGGCAGTTCAAGCTTTCAAGGCCCCATTAGCAGAAGGTACTCTGGAGAAATTGGTGTCCCGCGGA
>NW_010419311.1:7048-14765 GCF_000710305.1 Buceros rhinoceros silvestris
GAGCGGAGAATGGAGTGACAAATCAAAAGTGCAACAGACATGTTTCTCTGCACAACCCCAGCACCCCAGCACCTTGGTAGCGAACAGGAGAAAACCTCTGCTCTGTTAGACTTGCTGTTGAAAAATCCCTTTGTCAGAACTGAACATCTCCTCAGGGGGTCTCTCACCTGTGGTTTTACCTGTCCTGCAAGACAGGGAATAGCCAAAAGAATCCATTAGCTGTTTGGTCTGCTCCAGCCTTCTTCCCACACACTCACTTCCCAAGAGACTTCACATCACCATGGGTGGTACATTCACTGCAATGGGTTCAGGATGACTTGGAGCTTTTTCCTGCCTTGTCACAGAGCTCTCCAGCAATACAGACTGCCTGGGGAAGGAGGGTTCTTCACCAAAGAAATGGTACAGCACTGAAGATGGACAGCAGAACATTATGTCAGTGGCTCCCCCAGGCTCATACATATATTTTCTCTTTCCAACTACCCTTGAGCAAGGATAAGAAAGATGGCCAGAATGGCTCAAACCATGAGAAGGCAAGGGCCTTTTGATCTGTAAAGATCAAGGGGTGGGAGGGGAAGGGAGGGAAAGGAAGATGGGAAAAGCAGGAGAGAGAGGTTTCCCAGAGGTCTGTCCCAGCGAGAGGGAGGGAGGCAGCCAAGTCCATCTCATGTGCTTTGTGTAATCTTTTAATCTCTTGGGTTTTAATCTTTCACATCAGCAATGAGACACGTAATTAAGAGTACAAGAAATCACCATTGGAAGGGAGATGGGGATCGTGAAGGAGACAAAAAGGTTTCTTATTTCTAGGCCCTCTGCCTTGTTCCTTTTCTTTATGTCTCTCCCCCCCGCTTCCTTTCTCCTCTCTGCTTACAAGCAATAGTACAGGTAGTGAGCTGACAGACACAGAAACATGCTGCAGGCCTCAGCTCCTGAAGAAAGGGCAGTGCCATGGCCTCTGTGTGATGCAGGTTGAGCCCTCCCATGGTGACAGTCTGCAGTGGCACAGAGGCACAAGGCTCAGTGTCCCAACTCATCTTGAAAGGCTATTTTGGAGCCAGAGATGAACAGAAAACATTGCCAGCAAGGTCTCTTCTTGTCAGAGACAAGGCGACCCAAAGAAGCCAGCCCACCCTTCACCAGGAGAGGAGTGACAAGTTTTTGGAGGGCAAAGAAGGACCGGTGGCATTAGACTTCCTCTTAAGCTGGGCGCTCCACATCTCAGCTTCCCCCATCTGTCCAATCCTGTGGATAATAATCCTCACCTCAGAGGGTGATTTCGAGAGGTTAATGAATTAACATTTGTAAAAGCTTCAGAGAAAGGGCTAAGGATTATTACCATTGTTATGCATGGAAACAGCTCCTAACAAGCACTTCCCACCTCCTCCAAGCCTGGAGGATCGTCTGACACAGATCCTGCCACATAGGATCTCCCCAAGAGATAGAATTACTGGGAGAGTAACAGAGAGGGCCACAGGCTGCCAGGGACAGTAATCGGGGAAGACAAATTGGGGGCACTCCATCAACCAGCAACCCACACCAGGCTGTGGGGCCGACAGCCTCTCCACTCAGTCTCTGACCACTGGTGGCAGGTCCATCTCACTACCATGAAAGGTCAGAAGAAAACTGTGGCTGATTCCTGACCATGGCAGCCAGCCCCTCCTCTTGCCCTTTCAAGACTGATCTGAGCTACTTGCGCAAGATACATTTGCTTTAAGGAAAACTTAATCCCAAAAGGAAACTTTTGTGCTGATGACCTAGGACAAGATTCAGAAACAACCCAGACAGACGCCCCCTTCATAGGCATAGGAAGAGGCTAGCTCAGATCAGATTTTGGTGTCTTATGTCTTGTGCAGAATGTTTTCCAGGCTAGGGATAGGAACTAATTCAAAATAGGAGTCTTAACATTATACATCTCGCCCTTACACACAAGCATAACCTCAAGAGAGAAAAGCCCTCCCTAACTCGTCTACTATAAATACACCAAACTTAAAATGGCTACGTTAAAAGAGAGCTGGTAATTTGATAGCGGTCTCCACTTAATTAGATTAGGCTCTTCTTGAACTCAAGGGCTGCAAGCAGCTGATCTTCCTTTCTTTTTCAGAATTATCCTGTCAGCTGCCATGCTGACGTGACCATCTAGCCTTCCTCCATGCTTGTTCCTCATGGGATGCTGACAGGGAAAGCCTGGGGGACCAAGAGCTATCATCAAGCAGCGAGCGTCAGAGCCCCCAACCCTGCACTGAAATGCCCACTTGATGGAGCAGGGCCAAAGTGTTGCCTCAGTCAGGGCGAAGCTTCAGGGCCTGCCCTGCAGCCAGGGAACACAGGATGTAGCTGAGATAAGTTCTCTGCTGGGCTAACAGCTCTTACTCACTAGTCAAGCAGTGCTCTTCCTGGCTTTCCTTGTCATGTTCACAGGACTTTTGCCTCCACTCTCCAAAACCTGTGCATCCATGGCAAGAAAAAAAAGGAAACTGGAGTATAACAATGACTATAATTGTCACGAGGAGACCAACAAATTTTTGGCAAAGGTGACCGGCTGAGGACTTTTACAGAACCACCACGCATGACATCCCATACTAATGAAGAGAGAATGGATGGGTTACAGGCAAATCATGTCATCACTGATGGCTGTAGATGAAATCAAGATGTTCACCCATGCTCTGGACAGCTGGATCACCAGCCCTGCCATGGACCACGTCTGTGCACACAGCACAGAGCTCTAGATCCCAGAGCAGAGAGGCTGCACCCGTATAGTGCCCTCCCTGGACTGCTTAGAACTGCTGAAAATGAACAGTGCTGTGCACAACTTGGTAACAAAGTTTTTCAATCACATCTGTGGTAAAAATCAACTTCTCTGCACTGCAGTGTGTGGCAATGTGCACTTGAGCTGGGCAAATAGCAAATGGCAGTTAGACCACCCCTGCAATGAGAGACCAGAGGACAGCACTACCCTGGTCTTCTCCTCAGGAGGCTAGAGCAGATGTTAATAAACCATACACATAGCCAGAAGCTATGTGTATTTTTAAAAATATCTTGTTTTCATGATTTCTCACTTGGAGGGAAATAAACAACCTGTTTGATGTTACTAGAGCTAGCTGGCAGAGTCCATAGCCTGAATATCATTGACAAGACAGAAAGCCACCTGAAAAGGAGAGGTAAGGGAGTGAACTTGGTCAACTCTTGAGGGCCTTTTCAAGCCTGCCCTGGCGATGCAATCAGCCAATCAGTGCCTTTTGCATGAGTCCAAGTGTTGTTCTCCCTGGGTTCTGATCCAGTTCTCGCTCAAATCCAGGCTAACGGCTCTTAAACTGCTGTATTGGACTGACACCCTTTCTAGCCAGGTCCTTCAATCTCTTCTCAGTGAAGTTTATTCTGTCCCTAGCAGGGCTATATTCTGCATAAGTTTCCTCCTCCACAAAACACCCTCAGATTTGGAGAATTAAAATTCCCAGACTTTTTGCTCTTCCTCAACAATGGAGGAAGTTGGCTTTAACGACAGATAATTTGCTATTCAATATGTTCTTAATTAATACTAAAATCTATGTCAGGTTGTTTTGCTGGTTTTTTTTTTCTTTTTAAATCCTCTATCTCTTTGTTATTGATTCGTTTTGAATTTTTATTTTACCTCGTTAATGTAGTGGTGATTGAGATGCAGTTTCCTCTCTCTGCTGCACTTAATGAGTCGTCAGCTTTATTCACTCTCACCCGCGTCCTCATGGGAGCATGCTTTGATTTTCTAGTGGGTGCATGAAAACACAGATTAAAGCAATTAGACAGAAATAATCTTAGGGAAAGGGGAGAGAGATCCAGAGCGCCTAATTATACCATTTTAATCAAGATACAATTATGCAGAGACTTTTATAGATTATAAATTAACCAAACTCCAAAGGCAGAAAAAAAAAATATCATTTTAAATATGGTTCATTATGCTTGTTGTTTCTGCCTTGTGATCTCTCCCAAACTGGACTTCAGGGTTCATTTAGAAAAAGTTCTGAAGCGGGCTTTGCAGAAATGGAGGAGAAAAAGACTCAGGAGACTCTGCTTGCTAGGACCATGGTCCTAGCCATGGAAATAGCCTCTGGGAGAAGGCAGGGAAACATAACTGTGTTTCTTACTCACTGACCTCACCAATCTTTTCCCAATGAACCAAGTGCACCTCCTGGTATGCGAGTCTTGACTGAAGACCAAGGCCTGCAGCTGCCTGCACAAATCTGGGTTTTGCTTTGCCCTAACAGGCTATGCCGAGCTGCCAGTGAAGGACTGTGGGTACTGTAGTCTAAGAAACAATTTCCCAAGCTACAGACATTCCAATTAGAAACACAGTGAGTGGGCAAACAAAACACACCAGACTGGATGTGTTTTCTTCTGAACTCTGGAGGAACTTAAGCCAGCTGCTCCAGATTTATTGCAGCAAAAGTGCAAGGCGCTCAGGTTCTCAGAGCACGTAGGAACATGCTCTGCTCCTGCCAACTCTGCAGAAGAACCAGCGAGACTGCTGAGCTCCAGGGAATACCGATTGATTTCCCATGTAGCTATAACACTATTTTATGATGGGGAAGGTGTCCAGAGCTCAGGCAGAAACAGGCAGGCCAGTTCGAGCACCTCTGATTTTGTGGCTGCAGCCCAGAGATGTCCATGAGGCATCATGCTGCTCACTTGGGCTGTGAGTGCAGCACTAGCAATCCCTCCTCCACTCCTTGAGGTGTTCACAAAGAGCTTCGAGGTGTTAAGGAGACAGGAAAGGACTCACTGCAGAGATCCTCAGCTTCCTGCAAGTTTTGCCAGCAAGTTGCCTGAAAGGCTTTGCTGCACTCTGGCCTGTGCAAAACTCTTCTCCAGAAGAGTCTGCTGCCAGGCATCTCTCACAAGGATGTCTCAACCCATCAGGGCTTCACCAGGCCCCTCTGCATTGCCATGACCACCCCATGCCATGAGCAGTAGTGCTGAAATGGCTGCTGTCCTCGCCATTAAGGGCAATCCTGTCATCTGCCAAGCGACCAGCCTGAACCATCTACCACCCCCAAGTCAGTCCTGGCGACACTAATGCAGTTGTCTGCAGGGTGAGGATGGCTGGAATATGCCCAGAGCTGGTCTATCTGAGTGACAGGAACACCACCAGGATAGGCACCTGGGGAATAGGTCCTGCTGTTGAGCCTGAGGCTCAGCAGTCCTTCCAAGGAGTGAAAGGTAGTACCTTCTCTCAGCAGGAGCAATGCGGCACTCATTGCCTCAGAGGAGAAAACCCTGGGCTGTTTGTGCTGTACCCACCAAGGGGACTGATAGGTCCTGCTGTTGAGCCTGAGGCTCAGCAGTCCTTCCAAGGAGTGAAAGGTAGTACCTTCTCTCAGCAGGAGCAATGCGGCACTCATTGCCTCAGAGGAGAAAACCCTGGGCTGTTTGTGCTGTACCCACCACCCATGTCTGAGTGGTGGGACTGCTGCGAGCTGGTGGAGGCAGACATGGGTAGCAAAGACATTCCTGAACCTCTCTTCCTTGCAGCCCCCTCACCCATTTTCTCCTTCCCCTTCCTGCAGTGAAGAAAGCAATGCTGCAGGCTGCTGCCCTTGATCCCCATTGTCTCCTACAACCAAGGCAAAGCCCAGAAGGGCTGTCAGGCTTTGGGGGTGGCCTCATTCCCCTTCTGAGGGCTCGGGCTGGTGGGTGAGCGGTGGTATCGGAGTGCCCTCTGCTGGCCCCATTTCTGGACTATTTGGACCGTCCAAGCCTTGCACACCCCCAGTACCCGTGGAAAGTTGGATCTTGGCTTGCCCCTGCCAGGCCCTGATACCTTCCACCATGGTAAGCACTGCTCCAGCAACGATACGAGCCAGCCCGCAAGCAGCACCGAGTCCTGTCAGCACTGGGTCTCAGCCCCAGAGGAGCCACCATGATGGGGAAGCCGGGACAGAAATGGTGGTAAGTTAGCATTCGGCTCCGTGCATGAGGGTTCGTGGGTGTGAGAGTGCAGGCATCGTCTCACGCTCACCGAGTGTTACAGCAGAGATGTGGTGGGGACTCCCAGGGGCTTTTTGGATATGTTCCAAATCTCGTGGGAGGAGAGTTCCTTCCCCTGCTCCTTTGCTTCAAGAGGCAAGAAAATTGGAGGTGAGGTGGAAGGGGCCAAGGAGGAGCACATTCTCTCCCTCCAGGCTTGGTGCCATTCAGATAATTGATCCTGTGACAGGAGAGGGTGGTCTGGCCACTTTGAATGAGCCTCCACGGAGCTAGGGCAAAACATCCTGGCCATTCACCTGCTCTGGGTGGCTGGGAGCCTCCTTCACATGGGGATGTGCCTGCCTTCATTGTCACCCTTCATTCTTCACCTCCAGAGCTCCCTTAGATATATCTCCCTGTGTTTTAACTATCCCAATCTGCCATGGCAAAACTGGCAGGGAAGGCTGGGATCATTCCACCTGGACCCAGGACACCTGAGTTCGGACCTACCAGTGGATTTCCAGGTTGCACTAAGAAATGTCCCAGGACTATGCACACAGAGTGGCAGTCTGAGGTCCCTGTGGATCTGTGCTGATTTACACTAGAAGAAAACCTGAACAACTATCTCTGGTCTCTAGAACTACAGAGGTGACCTTCTATTGCTATCAGCAGAGGAGAGAAGGAGAGAACAAGATTACAATCCGAGGAGTTCAGATCCCTCTGTGGGGCTGGTCACTTTGTGCTTTGGTATTTAAGTCACTCAAGCAGGGACAACTCTGACCTGATAGATAGGATATGAGCTAATTAGCAGTGCTCTCTTGGAGCTCCTCAGGTGTTCCAGAAATGCTGAATACCATTGTTACTGTTTGGGGCAATTGTGAGTTGGAAAGAAGTAATGGAAACTGGATTATCCAGGGAGATGGCTTGGGTTTGAGACTGGCGTGCTGTGCTGAGGGATTTGGGGACCTGTGAGGGAGAGATGCTGGACATGCCAGTACCAGGGGGCCTGATGGAGCACAGAGTCACTCAAGCAGGGACAACTCTGACCTGATAGATAGGATATGAGCTAATTAGCAGTGCTCTCTTGGAGCTCCTCAGGTGTTCCAGAAATGCTGAATACCATTGTTACTGTTTGGGGCAATTGTGAGTTGGAAAGAAGTAATGGAAACTGGATTATCCAGGGAGATGGCTTGGGTTTGAGACTGGCGTGCTGTGCTGAGGGATTTGGGGACCTGTGAGGGAGAGATGCTGGACATGCCAGTACCAGGGGGCCTGATGGAGCACAGAGGAGTCCCAGACGAGCCCTGGAGGAGAGCCTGTGACGAGAAACTTCCTCCCACATGTCAAAGGTAGGTAGCTGAGCCCTGCAAGCACTTCCATCAGGAACTGCCTTTTGTAAATCCTGCAAAACAGTGACAGCAAAAGAAAAAGAACACATGCACGTGAAGGAGGGTTTTTTTAAAGGAGCAAACAAAGGTGTCCTGCATCCTCAGCAAGTGCAACAGTGCTGTGTCCTGCACTGGAAGAAGACATTGAAATTGCTTAGTCATGCAGTCCATCAAAAGACTTCAGCATGGGACTAACACGTAGTGTAGCCACCCTCACTGGCACTGCTTATGGTCTTGAAATGCCATGCATGGCAGCTCTCTGCCAGGGAGGGAGCTAAGAGTAGGTATCATTCTTCCCTGGCCTTTGTTAGAGTAATGTAAAAAGTAAGCTGATAGCCTCTAAGGTGGAGTAAAAACTTCACTTTCATCTCCCTCAGCTTTTCATTAAGCACTGC